>NC_034197.2:13103363-13186324 GCF_002021735.2 Oncorhynchus kisutch
GAGAGAGAGGATGAGGAAGGAGAGGAGGAGAGCGGAGGGAGAGATGAAGGAGGATTGAGCGAGTAGCGATGAAGGAAGGAGAGCGAGGGAGAGATGAAGGAAGGAGAGCGAGAGAGATATGAAGGAAGGAGAGCGAGAGAGAGATGAAGGAAGGAAGGAGAGAGAGATGAAGGAAGGAAGGAGAGAAAGAGAGATGAAGGAAGGAGAGAGAGAGAATGATAGGAAGGGATGAGAGAGAGATGAAGGAAGGAGAGAGAGATAGAAAGGAAGGATGAGAGAGAGATGAAAGGAAGAGAGAGAGATGAAGGAAAGAGAGGAGAGGATGAAGGACGAGAGAGAGAGATGTAGGAACGAGAGAGAGAGATGAAGGAAGGAAGGAGAGAGAGAGATGAAGGAAGGAGAGAGAGAGAGATGAAGGAAGGAGAGAGAGAGAGATAGAGATGAAGGAATGAGAGAGAGAGAGATGAATGAATGAAGGAGAGAGAGAGATGAAAGAGAGAGAAAGAGATGAAGGAAGGAGAGAAAGAGATGAAGGAAGGAGAGAGAGGGAGATGAAGGAAGGCGAAAGGGAGATGAAGGAAGGAGAGAGGGAGAGATGAAGGAAAGAGAGAGAGAGAGATGAAGGAAAGAGAGAGAGAGAGATGAAGGAAAGAGAGAGAGAGAGATGAAGGAAAGAGAGAGAGAGAGATGAAGGAAAGAGAGAGAGAGAGATGAAGGAAAGAGAGATAGAGATGAAGGAAGGAGAGAGAGAGATGAAGGAAGGAGAGAGAGAGATGAAGGAAGGAGAGAGGGAGATGAAGGAAGGAGAGAGGGAGATGAAGGAAGGAGAGAGGGAGATGAACGAAGGAGAGAGAGAGATAAAGGAAGGAGAGAGAGATGAAGGAAGGACCACCCTGTTGAAGAAGAACTTTACTGCAATGCAAGAAATGTAAAACGTTGTGTATTTGAGGCTCAAAAAGGCTTCTGAAGTTTGCAATTTCTACTTTAACATTCCAGATTTGACTTTCCTTCACGAAAAATGTATCAAACCCTTCAAAAAACGTCCACTAATTATAATCCACATAATAATTCACATTTCCCGTTATTTTCCTGCCGTAGCAAACAGACCCAAATTAAACCCTCAATTGGTACAACTCTCTTCCCATCTTTGCTGAGAATTCAAAGGATATTTCTACACAAGAGAAGTCATTGTTGATCAAATGAATGTCTTTGCCATTGTAAATGAAGTACGTATTATCTTGATGAATGGAATCAATACAATTGGTAGATGAATGCACCATTCTGGTCCCCTCCTTAAGGGATCCATATTTCATCAACATCCTCCCATTCTTTTCAACCTCCACTATCTCTTCCCCTTCCAGTATGCCCATAGCAGTTGTGTGAGTGAGTATGTGTGTGTGTACGCGTAATGTGTGCCTAGAGCGCGCGCGTGTGTGTAGCAGTGTGTGTGTCTCCTACCGACGCAGCAGCAGCTTGGGGTGGTTCTTGCTCTCCAGGTTCTTGTCGATGAGGTCAGAGAGCAGGTGTTTGAGCACGTCGGTGGCGTACTCCAGTTTGCCCTGCAGCGCCGTCATGATGAGCGACGCCACGTTGCCGCGGTCGCGCATGGAGAAGGAGCGCTGGAGCTCCAGAGTCCTGATGAAGGTCAGCAGGAACACCTTGTTGTTGATGAGCTGAGCGAAGAGCTTCAGAGCCTTCTCTGTGCTCAGCTGACCGTTACCCGACACCTGCACACAGACCAGGCCGGGACACAGAGGGTTAATACACACTGTACCACACCCACGACATCGAGAGGTTGATAAACACGCTCACACGCATTCCCATTGGAAAATGCTTGTCATAACTGCTACAGTGTATACTTCGTCCCTATTGGACCTTCTGCCCTGAATGAGGTCTCTGTGTCCCTTATAAAGTCAACGTGTCCAGCAACTCAAACTCACTCTCTACTCTCCTGCAGTTATGACGAAGCCCAGCGTGTTCCAGTCAGAGTGAGGGTATTGAGTGTGTTCCAGTCAGAGTGAGTGCATTGAGTGTGTTCCAGTCAGAGTGAGGGTATTGAGTGTGTTCCAGTCAGAGTGAGTGTATTGAGTGTGTTCCAGTCAGAGTGAGTGTATTGAGTGTGTTCCAGTCAGAGTGAGGGTATTGAGTGTGTTCCAGTCAGAGTGAGGGTATTGAGTGTGTTCCAGTCAGAGTGAGGGTATTGAGTGTGTTCCAGTCAGAGTGAGGGTATTGAGTGTGTTCCAGTCAGAGTGAGGATATTGAGTGTGTTCCAGTCAGAGTGAGGGTATTGAGTGTGCTCCAGTCAGAGTGAGTGTGTTGAGTGTGTTCCAGTCAGAGTGAGGGTATTGAGTGTGTTCCAGTCAGAGTGAGGATATTGAGTGTGTTCCAGTCAGAGTGAGGGTATTGAGTGTGTTCCAGTCAGAGTGAGGATATTGAGTGTGTTCCAGTCAGAGTGAGGATATTGAGTGTGTTCCAGTCAGAGTGAGGGTATTGAGTGTATTCCAATCAGAGTGAGGGTATTGAGTGTGTTCCAGTCAGAGTGAGGATATTGAGTGTGTTCCAGTCAGAGTGAGGGTATTGAGTGTGTTCCAGTCAGAGTGAGGATATTGAGTGTGTTCCAGTCAGAGTGAGTGTATTGAGTGTGCTCCAGTCAGAGTGAGGGTATTGAGTGTGTTCCAGTCAGAGTGAGGATATTGAGTGTGTTCCAGTCAGAGTGAGGGTATTGAGTGTGTTCCAGTCAGAGTGAGGATATTGAGTGTGTTCCAGTCAGAGTGAGGGTATTGAGTGTGCTCCAGTCAGTTTATCCCCAGTAGAGGAGGTGGGTCCCATGGCCGCCAGTGAACAGGACATTACCCACGTCATTACTCCCGATGAAGGAGCTGCTGGTGGGTGAAATAGAGTGTGCTGGGACCCTGTACTGGGACCTATGTGTGTGTGTGGTGCTGGTGTGTGTGTGTGTATTTGTCTGTGTGTGTGTGTGTGTGTGTGTGTGTGTGTGAGGCCAAAGGGCAGAGAGGCAGAGCTGCATACTGGTATCAGTCTCCCTCTGGGCACTGTGGTGCTTATGGAGGGCATGCCGCAGGGGAGTGATGTTGAAGCTCTTACCATTTCCCCTCTCTCTCTCTTCCCTCTCCCTTTTTCACTTCTTCATCAATTCTCAATTCCACTCACTCACTCACCCTCCCTCCCTCTCTCCCTCCCTCTCTTTAACTCTCTCAAACACTCCCATTCCCCCCTCTCCATTTTCTCTCCCTCTCCCCCCTCCAGTCTCTCCGTACCTCCAGTTCTCTGAGAACAGGGTGGTCCTCGATGCCAGGGAAGAGGACTCTCCTCCCTCCCTCCCTTTAACTGTCTCAAACTCTCCCATTCCCTGCTCTCCATTTTCTCTCCCTCTCCCCCCTCCAGTCTCTCCGTACCTCCAGTTCTCTGAGAACAGGGTGGTCCTCGATGCCAGGGAAGAGGACTCTCATGGCGTAGGTCCTGTAGTCCAGGTGAGGGATACCAGCTCTGTCCAGATCACTGGTCAGCTCATTGATGTCCGTCTGCAGCTCAGCAAATGCTGGTGGGGGGGTAGACAGAGCAGACATGAGCAGGGCTGTTAGTATAGATCAACTGATCAACTGATCTCACAGACCTGTTAGTTTTTCTTTAACTTCTTGGATATAGGGGGCGCTCTATTAATTTATGGATAAAAAAACGTGCCCGTTTTAAGCGCAATATTTTGTCAGGAAAAGATGCTCGACTATGCATATAATTGGCAGCTTTGGAAAGAAAAAACACTCTGACGTTTCCAAAACTGCAAAGATATTATCTGTGAGTGCCACAGAACTCATGCTACAGGCGAAACCAAGATGAAACTTCAAACAGGAAATGAGCAGAATTTTTGAGGCTCTGTTTTCCATTGTCTCCTTATATGGCTGTGAATGCGCCAGGAATGAGCATGCCCTTTCTGTCGTTTCTCCAAGGTGTCTGCAGCATTGTGACGTATTTGTAGGCATATCATTGGAAGATTGGCCATAAGAGACTACATGTACCAGGGGTCCGCCCGGTGTCCTTTGTCTAAATTGGTGCGTAATCTACAAGCTGCACGCAGTCATCCAGTGATTGAGAGGAGAGAGGAGGCTTCCACGAACGATATATCATGAAGAGATATGTGTTTCAGTCGATATTATGGAGTTAATTTGGAAAAAGTTTGGCGTTTTGATGACTGAATTTCAGTTTTTTTTGGTAGCCAAACGTGACGCACCAAACGGAGCGATTTCTCCTAAACAAATAATCTTTCAGGAAAAACTGAGCATTTGCTATCTAACTGAAAGTCTCCTCATATTAAACATCCGAAGTTCTTCAAAGGTAAATGATTTATTTGAATGCTTTTCTGGTTTTTGTGAAAATGTTGCCTGCTGATGCTAACGCTAAATGCTACGCTAGCTACGCTAGCTGTTACACAAATGCTTGTTTTGCTATGGTTGAGAAGCATATTTTCACAATCTGAGATGACAGTGTTGTTAACAAAAGGCTAAGCTTGAGAGCTAGCATATTCATTTCATTTGCGATTTTCATGAATAGTTAACGTTGTGTTATGCTAATGAGCTGCGGGGATAATTACACTCCTGGGTACAGGTTTTTTTCGTAGCTAAACGTGATGAACAAAACAGAGCGATTTGTCCGCAACAAATAATATTTTTGGAAAAACTGAACATTTGCTATCTAACTGAGAGTCTCCTCATTGAAAACATCCGAAGTTCTTCAAAGGTAAATTATTTATTTGAATGCTTTTCTGTTTTTTGTGAAAATGTCCAACCTCTCCACAATGGCCAAGACCAGAGAGCTGTGTAAGGACATCAGGGTTAAAATTGTAGACCTGCACAAGGCTGGGATAGGCTACAGGACAATAGGCAAGCAGCTTGGTGAGAAGGCAACAACTGTTGGCGCAATTATTAGAAAATGGAAGAAGGGCTCCATGCAAGATCTCACCTCGTGGGGCATCAATGATTATGAGGTAGGTGAGGGATCAGCCCAGAACTACACGGCAGGACCTGGTCAATGACCTGAAGAGAGCTGGGACCACAGTCTCAAAGAAAACCATTAGTAACACACTATGCCGTCATGGATTAAAATCCTGCAGCGCACGCAAGGTCCCCCTGCTCAGGCCAGCGCATGTCCAGGCCCGTCTGAAGTTTGCCAATGACCATCTGGATGATCCAGAGGAGGAATGGGAGAAGGTCATGTGGTCTGATGAGACAAAAATAGAGCTTTTTGGTCTAAACTCCACTCGCCGTGTTTGGAGGAAGAAGGATGAGTACAACCCCAAGAACACTATCCCAACCATGAAGCATGGAGGTGGAAACATCATTCTTTGGGGATGCTTTTCTGCAAAGGGGACAGGACGACTGCACCATATTGAGGGGAGGATGGATGGGGTCATGTATCGCGAGATCTTGGCCAACAACCTCCTTCCCTCAGTAAGAGCATTGAAGATGGGTCGTGGCTGGGTCTTCCAGCATGACAACGACCCAAAACACACAGCCAGGGCAACTAAGGAGTGGCTCCGTAAGAAGCATATCAAGGTCCTGGAGTGGCCTTGCCAGTCTCCAGACATGAACCCAATAGAACATCTTTGGAGGGAGCTGAAAGTCTGTATTGCCCAGCGACAGCCCCGAAACCTGAAGGATCTGGAGAAGGTCTGTATGGAGGAGTGGGACAAAATCCCTGCTGCAGTGTATGCAAGCCTGGTCAAGAACTACAGGAAATGTATGATCTCTGTAATTGCAAACAAAGGTTTCTGTACCAAATATTAAGTTCTGCTTTTCTGATGTATCAAATACTTATGTCATGCAATAAAATGCAAATGAATTACTTAAATATCATACAATGTGATTTTCTGGATTTTCACAGTTGAAGTGTACCTATGATAAAAATTACAGACCTCTACATGCTTTGTAAGTCGGAAAACCTGCAGAATTGGCAGTGTATCAAATATTTGTTCTCCCCACTGTACATGCATAAATCACACACATAACAACCCCCCCAAACACACACACACAATCCCTTCCGGTGGCCAGTAAATTGGCTGTACTATACAGTATCTGAGCTCCTGTGTGTCGGTCTCCTGCTGTTAGCAGCTGCAGGTGAGAGGTGGATAATTGGCCCCATCCTGACTGAGTCCAGCACTGCCCTGAGGGAGATCCCTTAGCCTCTCTACAGCCAAATTTCCCACCTACCCCCCCCAGCCCCCCTGCTACCCCAGCCCAGGGCTCAGACTCAGACCCCTGGTGTGGAACCCAGGTACCTAGCAGCCCTTCTAAATCCACCCTCGGGGCACTAGGCTCCTCCTGGCCACAGCTACTGGTTTAAATGACCTCTCGGCCTGTCTCCTGGCCTGTGTGTCTGATTGTAGCCAGGGCTTTAGCTCTGTAAACCCCATGCAGCCATGTGCTGCTCTGCTCACTCCCCCAGCTGGGCCTGACAACAGCCCAAAGCCCCACAGACATAGAGCGGACCTCACTATTAACTCCTCTACTCTGCCACCGCCCTGACACAACTCAGATTAACGAGGCAATGACATTTGGAGGCAGAGGAGGCTGCTGAGGGGAGGACGGCTCATAATAATGGCTGGAACGGAGTGAATGGAATGGGATTAAACACCTGGAAACCGCTCCAGCCATCACCACAGGCCTGTCCTCCCCAATTAAAGTGCCACCAACCTCCTGTGTTTGGAGGATGTACCATTCTAGTATGCTATTTATTCTGTATGTCCCACCTTCTATATGTAGGTTGGCATTTATTGCCATGAATCTTGCCTCAGAGGCAGCTCTGCAGAGTGGTCACTAGCTGGCACAGCCACAAAGTCATAAAACTTCATTTTAAACCCAACCCTAAATTAAAACCAAAAACCGATAAAAAATGTTCATGAATTTTTACGATATAGACCATTTTGACTTTGCAGCTGTATCCACCCAGCGGAAAAGAAAAAAAAAATCGCTCAGTTCTGCCTCCAGGGCCAGATTCATGACAATAAACATCAACCCGTCTTCTATACATCCTTTATGTTGGGACAGTCTACATTCAGAGTGGTAAAAGCTGTGTTCAGGGTGGCTGGCAGGGAATACATAGCACAAGGAGAGAATGGAGAACTACTGACGTATTCAACCCGTTCTCAATTGACACAAGGCTATACGGGAGTCTCTCACAAGACACCTTCACTGACCATAGTCATATGTAACATCTAACAGCATAACACAACAGATTAGACCAACTGGAATGACTCCCGGTTGCACTAAAAGAGCTGTGAGAAAACCACGCCCCAAAATATTAGAATGACCCACCGGCCCTACATTTTAGTTATCACTAAAAGAGCTGTGAGAAAACCACGTCCCAAAATATTAGAATGACCCACCGGCCATACATTTTAGTTATCACTAAAAGAGGAAAGAATCAGTTTTTTAACTGCAAAGAACCATTGAAGGGCTCAAAGGGTTATTTGAGTCAGTATGGTTCCACATTGAATGGTTCCACATCCTTCCCAAATAACCCTTGAGGAATCCTCATTTTTCTGTGTGCATGGGCGCGTGTGTGTGTGGGTGTGTGTGCGTGCGTGCGTGTAGGACAGAGTTCAGCACTAATACAATTTTAAATGAGGCCATGCCTTTACAACAAACTCTGTGCAAACACACACAGACCAGAACACACATGCCGCACACACACACACAATGCTTCCTGTGCGTCCATGATACAGAAAATGCCAGCATGAAATAAAGATGATATGCCGTTCCAGATCTGTTCACAGGAAAACGTTGTGTTTATCAGTGTGTTTGTGTGTGTGTGTGTGTAAGTGAACGAGTCAGTGTGTGTGAACAATAGACAAGCACCATGTGCATCTAGTGTGCCACGATCGGGGTCACACACACAGAGCAAACTAAAGTAGCAGCGACTGTGTGCCAGACAAAACCTGACTCACTGACCCCTGATTCACAATACCTTATATTACGCTATGCAGCACACAGCACCAGTAATTGACTTACTACGCGGAAATACCCATTTGTGTCTTTCATGTGAGTCAATGCACTCTCACTGTCGTCATTTAACCCGTGAACTCAGCCTGCATAGCTCAGTCATTAGCCCTTCTAGGAGACCGCAATCAAAGTGTCTCAGAAACGGCTCCGTAGAGCAGAAGAGGACCAAACGTAATTGTCGTACTCGTCACAGACATTTTGATTTCAGTTTCCAATGTAATCACGTTACTTTGTTGTCTCTGGGCTCCACCGACCCTTCTGTACTCGATACGATAGTTTGTGAGAGTTGCAACTAATAGTCTATGGTTGATTTGTTGAATAAACTCATTGATGCATATCAATGGCACTGCTAGAGTCTGCAGATGGACTGTCTAAATAATGTGTTACCCACCTTCCTTGCACTCCAGGGCGACCCGGGACTCCAGGTTGTCCATCTGCATCTGCAGGCGCTTCAGGGTGAGGTCATTCTCCCGCGACTTGCGTTTGTACGCGATGAGGACGAGGATGACGATGATGAGGAGAAGGCCTCCACCGGCGGCAATGCTGACGATGGCGGGGAGGGTGAGCAGGCTGTCTGACAGGATGTTTACTGACCCCGGAGACACATGGAGACCACCTACCTGCACCTGAATATCACACACACACACACACAGAGAAACACACGTATTCAAACACACACACACACACACACAGAAACACACGCATTCAAACACACACACACACAGAGAAACACACGCATTCAAACACACACACACACACACACACACACCACACACACACACACACACAGAGAGAAACACACACATTCAAACAGAGAAACACACGCATTCAAACACACGCACACACAGAGAAACACACACGTTCAAACGCACACACACAGGCATGCAGGCACACACATTAGATTCAGTTAAATAAACCCATCCAGCGCACAGACACAGTGTGCATAGACACACACACACAGACACAGTGTGCATAGACAGACACACACACACACACAGACACACCAACACACCCCGTCATCGAGGACAGTGAAGAGTGGAGTTCTGGGGACTTCCACTCAATAAGTGAGCAGACTGGTAGAAATAATTGTGGTGGATTCTAACAGAACGTTTTGACGGCTAGAGCCCAGTAACACTGCCCTCACTTTGACCTGAAAGAACAACCACGAACGTGCCAGAATAATGGAGTTCACAGGTCAAACGTCAACGGAAATGAAACTACGTAGACACTCCGACACACAGAGAGACAGGAAGAGGGTGTGTGTGTCCAAACCGCTGTGTGTGTGTGTCAGTGCGCGCGCGCACGTGTGTGTGTGTTTGGACAGACATGATTGACGTACCATGACTTTGTACTGGCCCGTGAGGTTAGGGGGCTCACACAGCAGCTGGGTCTCAGACACGGTGACAGAGCAGGGGGTCTCCCCGATCAACACAGTGTAGTTGAGCTTCACCCCCCCTGAGGCATGAGGCACCAGGTTTCTGCCCTGTGGGGGGATTATTGAAACCTCAAGTCATCTTAAAATAATGTCTTGTTTGTTATGATACAGCAGTTATGATACATTTATAACGTAGAACACATTGTCATACTAAGATGTTTATACCTCAGGCATGACTGCAGTTTAATGGTAGCTGTCAAGTCCCCTAAACCCTCTTTTGGTTTCTAAAATCTAGGCGAGTTACTGTAAAGGCCCTGTAAAAATACTTTTATGGATAATTTTTGATTGATTGACTGATGACGATCCCACGTCCTTCTGCCGTACCTTGAGAATGATGGGCGAGCCGGGCTTCTGTTCCAGGACTCCATTGGTGCTGAGAGGTTCAAAGTATGGGTTGGGGTAGTAGAGGAAGATGGTTTTGTTATAGACTAGCAGAGTCTGGACGTTGTTGAAGATGAACCCAAACTCATCAGCGTGTTTGACCGTGTCCAGGCCTGGACGGTACTCTGCCACCAGGGATGGAGCAAAGCAATTCATACTGGTGGTGTTCAGAACCTTACACACCTTAGACGGGGAGGGGCAGAGAGGGAGGGAAAGAGAGACATTAGCTTCTGAGATGCTTCATGCGCCAAAAGACTGAAACAGGCCACCAATCCACCCTAGCCAGCCATCCTGCTCTAACAACCGAAGCTTTCCAATATGAGATGTGAGACGAGAGCAAGTCAAGCGGGATGAGCTGAGACAGTTCAGCACAGTTCATCCGTCTGCCTCTACTCTTTTCATCCCAAAAGCCGAAAGAGTAGATTCATAACATGTAGCCCAACAATCACCTGCTGTAATACCATGCCAAAATCCGCTGTTAATTGAATGTTACCCTTCATACAACAGCACACACTGGCAGAGCTAAGAGCTTGAGGCTGATAATATTGACACCAAGCACGCTACTTTTCAGATCTCTCCTCCAGTGGTGCTGATGGAGCCTAAAACTGAGAACAGTGAGATGATGAAGTGTGTCCGTCGACACAGGACATTGGGGGCACTGGGGATATCCCCCACTCTACTGGTCACAGATCCTAGTCTGGCATGTTGAGGTGAACAACACTCCTCCCTGCCTGTATGCCCAGGAGTGGCCATTTTCCCTGTGAGGGAACGAGGGTAGGACCTGCAGCACTATCACTAACAGTAGAGGAACCTGATTGATTACTGTGCTGCACTCCTGCTGCTGGGAGCCTTTTACACCCCCCCCCCCCCCCCCCCTTCTCTCTCTCTATCTCTCTCAGAGGAGAAACTTAATTAGAGCTAAATATCTTCAAAGCTTCACAGCGCCAGCAAAGTACCATGCCTCTTACCTGTTGTCCTCTGCTCTAGTCTAGACCCGGGGGGGGGGGGGGGGGGGGGGGGGGGGGGGACCAGCGATCGATAAGAACTCATCTCGTACAAACTTGGTCCCACCATCTATTGCATTTGGCAGGAAGAAAAAGCTAAGCAATGCAGACACAGTCTTTTCTAAGGCAGTGCACAGCCTAAGTGTGCAGCAGGGGGAATTGTCTTAGCTACTCAAGCCATGCTCTTTGAGGTGGAACTACAGAAGTCAACCACAGAGTACAACTACAGCGTACAATGGTCTTTCTCCGTGCAGGAAGGCATACGCGGCTGCATTATCAAGTAGCTAGTTGCATGGTAACATAGTCTTTGGACTGGTGCTGCTGGAGGTCTGTGGAGCGTTGGGTTGGGTTCAGCAGGGAGGCAGCTCTGCTCCCAGAGAAGAAACTGAGCTAACCCAAACACGGTTCGCACAGTACAGCTTTTAGCAGCGGTTGGGCTCGGTGTCTTTGTGTTGGCCCACACCGCGAGGCCTAAATGATCCCATGCGACTCCTGTAGTGTAGTGACATCGAAAATGGAGTTTGCATGTTAGTGAGAACCGGAATACGAAAGAGAGGGAGGGAGAGAGAGAGAGAGAGAGGCTAAGCCCTTTTAAAAACGGATACAACTCTGTTGCTCTGCTGACCCACTTTCTCCAAGCATCTACTACTGTAATCCCATTATACTGTATGTTACAGAGAGAGCTTAGATGAGAGTTAGAGAGAAAATACCGTGGGAAATACATACTGTCTAGTGGAGTCTGATCTTGTGCTGGCTATGATTATCAAAAGCTATTGGTGAATGTATGTACTTATTCACTTGAAAGATTCCTGCCAATAAGTATTTCTTTAGCTAGATTTTCTGAGGGCTCTATTTGAACAAACCTAAACACAGTGGTACATCTAAGCGCTGGCGGTAGAGCTCTCGGTCCCTGTGTGTGTCAGACATATCTCCACAGCCGGTATGAGCGTAGTAGCTGGCGGTGCCGCGAAAGGGCTGGGTTTTGATGAATAAACAAGTTGCAGGTGAAACGAGGGAGGTGGCCACTCATCCGAAAATCAAGGCGCAATGGGTTTGTCTAAAGTTCTGTCGGTTATTGTCGTTGTCGTCAACTCCAATTCGGCTTGGGGCCCGGTGACGAGTGATGGCAACAGAAGAAGGAACAAAAACATGCAGTGGGTGTTGAATACGTTTGGAGTGTTGTCAGTCAACATCGTCATAAACGCTTCACCGGGTATAGGCCTTTACGCATCGCACTTCTCATCAAAAAAAAATAAATACTAGATGGTATTGAATGCGTAAGGCGCACTCTCAATAACCAAGATGTAGCCTTGGCCTACCATTGATACTGCATTATAGGACTGAATAATTAAATACGATTGAAGGAGCACGTCTTTGATAACCGAACAAGAGGCGCTCTTTGAAAAGCCGAAAGGAGTATACCCCGCTGATACAGTAGGCCCACGTGAATTGTGAATGGTGCATAAACCTCAGGAGTAGACATCTAGAAACGATTTGTGGATAGGCTACTTGGCTAATGCATGGCCACGATGAGAAAGACAGCAGACACATTGCTGTTGAACCAGCTTTCTCTATAATAGGGTAAGGGTCGCCTATACGGACTTGTTTTTTAATCAAATGAAACGGAAAACAAGCAATTGTTAGAGGAAGTAAAATGTTTCGGAATGTGAGTGTCATCGGATTACCTCATCTCTCGTTCCATGATGTCCATATAGCCTACATGAAGAGTTGTTTTTACTCACATCCACTGTAATAACGGCAGCTGGCTAAAAGAATGTAATAGCCTACATAGATGAAAAGGGGATGTAGACTCACTGTTTTGCTGCTGTCAAACTTGACCTTTTAATAAAGCTTAGGTGATAAAAACCAAATTCAAACCGGTTTCACGAGCTAAACCCTTTATTGATAGTCTTGACTGCTTAGCGAATGCATTGGGCAGGACAACAAAAAAGGTTTTTTAATCAAATGAAACGAAATGAGAAAAAACAAACATGTTTTTGAAAAATGTTTCTAAATACGAGGTTTACGGCACAAAAAGCACATCTCTCTTGTTCCATGGGCACTGTAAGTCACTGGTGGAAAAGCTGCGCTTCCGTTGTTAAGCCATAACCAACCGCGTTACCTTTAAAACCAGCTTTCGGTTGGTCTTAAATATCCCCACCAGCGCATTCTGAAATTGGCACTTTGGCGCACGTTTTTAAGGACACACCTCAGACATCGCCACCCTTCCCACCTCAGCACAAGACAGGTAAATGACTGATCCTGGCGCTAAGAATTTAAAAAAGAAGAGCGCCGGATTTAACAGGTAGAAAATGCAAACGGGTGTGGGTTTGACAATTGCGCTGGCTTAACGCCAATAATTTCAGAGACCGTCTCACAAAAGTTCCATGTCGCTGTTATTTCCATGCTATAAACAGTGACGTGATACAGACAGGCACATATGCTACCACAGCATCTTTCCCTTCCTGCCTGTCTGTCTCTGTCTTGGTTGGAACCGAACAGCGATGTATATGCAAGTCAACTACTATGGCTCCCACTACCATCTGTTCAGAGCTGGAGTGGCTGGATGGATGCTGCATGTGTTCAACACACACTCTCTGTGCGTGTGTGTGTGTGTGTGTGTGTGTGTGTGTGTGTGTGTGTGAGGGTGGGGGGACTCAATTGTTCCTTCTCTTCCCTCCCTTCCTGAATCGTTTCTTCGGAGTGTGTTGATCTAAAGAGGTCACAGTCTGAATATGTCACTGAGCTTGGTGCTGCTACACTGAGTCTACAAAACATTAAGAACACCTTCCTAACATCGAGTTGCGCACCTCCCGGCACCTACTACCATACCCCATTCGAAGGGCACTTCAATCTTTCTGTTTTGCCCCTTCAGCCTGTGAATGGCACACACACACACAATCCTTTGTCTCAAGGTTTAAACATCCTTATTTAACCCGTCTTCTCCCATTCACTAATTGAAGTGACATCAATAAGGGATCGTAGCTTTCGCCTGGATTCACCTGGTCAGTCTGTGTCATGGAAAGAGCAGGTGTCCTTAATGTTTTGTACACTCCGTGCATATGGTAAGTGATCAGGGTTGTGAAGGGGGGAATAGTGGCATCTGAGTCCCACGCCGGGCAGGGATATCATACGCTGTCAATTATTCCACTGTAGGAATAGTTATTCTGTCAACCACCAGCTTGGAAAAGCTTCAGGTATTCTACTCCAACCAGACACATTTCAATTCAATGCAATCAGATCTATTATGAAACATGCCTTTTCCACAAATCCTGTACAGTCTTAGCTATCTGTCCTTAGTCTTCATCCCGTTCCTCATCCAGTATACAGGTGCTCCAGGTCAACAGCTATAAAATAATTGGAATCTTGCCTCCTATTATTTTTGCCCTGACTGGCACTGGATGGTGATGGAAGAGGCGCGTTGTACAGCAGCAGCTGTAACGTGAACAGTCTGGCCCCCTGGCTGAATCCATTATAAGAGAATCTACTGCAGTCTGCAGCAGCCCACTCAGCCCAGGCACCACACGCCAGGTCTCTGACTTGGTGAGAGGGAGGCAGTAGAGGAGGGACGGGAGGACAGGAGGAAATAGGCTCCAGGGGTCATGAGTAGGAGAGAGGAGACAGCTCTGTAAAGGCCAAGGGTCAAAGGTTATGTGAGCAATATTCTTGCCCATGAGTGATATCACTCCTACACTTCATCCACTTCTTTCAATGTCCTGTTTGTTTCCACCAGCTGGTAATGCTGGCAGTAGCTCTCTCATATTAGTCACATCTGACGGCCGTGGAACAAGACGAACGACAACAGCTGATGAAATGTTTTGTACAAGCTGGAGGTTGTGATGGTGCTGAATGTACACATTGCAGCTGTGCCATACTGAACAGGTGAAAAATAATCTCATACTAAATGAGAGTGGACGGTGCTGTGAAATATCCACTGGGCGACCAGGCTGTTAGTGTAGCCTAGCGATGAATAATGCCCTGCGTTGTTCCACAGTCAATATAACCGTGTATTGGGAAGGTGGCCAGGAGAGTAGAACATTCAGAGTTTAGAGAGGAGGGATGATGGAGAGTTTCAAGTGGAGGGGAGGGATGGATGGAGACTGGAGAGAGGAGGGGAGAGATGGGTGTAGAGTTTAGAGAGGAGGAGAGGGATGGATGGAGACTGGAGAGAGGAGGGATGGATGGAGACTGGAGAGAGGAGGGGAGAGATGGATGGAGAGTTTATAGAGGAGGTGAGGGATGGATGGAGACTGGAGAGAGGAGGGGAGGGATGGATAGAGAGTTTAGAGAGGAGGAGAGGGATGGATGGAGAGTTTAGAGAGGAGGGGAGGGATGGATGGAGAGTTTAGAGAGGAGGAAAGGGATGGATAGAGAGTTTAGAGAGGAGGGGAGGGATGGATGGAGAGTTTAGAGAGGAGGAGAGGGATGATGGAGAGTTTAGAGAGGAGGGGAGGGATGGATGGAGAGTTTAGAGAGGAGGTAAGGGATGGATGGAGAGTAGAGAGGTGGGGAGGGATGGATGGAGACTGGAGAGAGGAGGGGAGGGATGGATGGAGAGATTAGAGAGGAGGTGAGGGATGGATGTAGAGTTTAGAGAGGACGAGAGGGATGGATGGAGAGTTTAGAGAGGACGAGAGGGATGGATGGAGAGTTTAGAGAGGAGGAGAGGGATGGATGTAGAGTTTAGAGAGGTGGGGAGGGATGGATGGAGACTGGAGAGAGGAGGGGAGGGATGGATGGAGAGTTTAGAGAGGAGGGGAGGGATGGATGTAGAGTTTAGAGAGGAGGAGAGGGATGAATGGAGACTGGAGAGAGGAGCAGAGGGATGGATGTAGAGTTTAGAGAGGAGGGGAGGGATGGATGTAGAGTTTAGAGAGGAGGGGAGGGATGGATGTAGAGTTTAGAGAGGAGGAGAGGGATGTATGTAGAGTTTTGAGAGGAGGGGAGGGATGGATGGAGACTGGAGAGAGAAGGGGAGGGATGGATGTAGAGTTTAGAGAAGAGGAGAGGGATGAATGGAGACTAGAGAGAGGAGGGGAGGGGTGGATGTAGAGTTTAGAGAGGAGGGGAGGGATGGATGTAGAGTTTAGAGAGGAGGAGAGGGATGAATGGAGACTGCAGAGAGGAGGGGAGGGATGGATGTAGAGTTTAGAGAGGAGGGGAGGGATGGATGGAGACTGGAGAGAGGAGGGGAGGGATGGATGTAGAGTTTAGAGAGGAGGGGAGGGATGGCTGGAGACTGGAGAGAGGAGGGGAGGGATGGATGGAGAGTTTAGAGAGGAGGGGAGGGATGAATGGAGACTGGAGAGAGGAGGAGAGGGATGGATGTAGAGCTTAGAGAGGAGGGGAGGGATGGATGGAGAGTTTAGAGAGGAGGAAAGGGATGGATAGAGACTGGAGAGAGGAGGGGAGGGATGGATGGAGAGTTTAGAGAGGAGGTGAGGGATGGATGTAGAGTTTAGAGAGGAGGGGAGGGATGGATGGAGACTGGAGAGAGGAGGGGAGGGATGGATGTAGAGTTTAGAGAGGAGGGATGGATGGAGACTAGAGAGAGGAGGGGAGGGATGGATGGAGAGTTTAGAGAGGAGGTGATGGATGGATGGAGAGTTTAGAGAGGAGGGGAGGGATGGATGGAGACTGGAGAGAGGAGGGGAGGGATGGATGTAGAGTTTAGAGAGGAGGGATGGATGGAGACTAGAGAGAGGAGGGGAGGGATGGATGGAGAGTTTAGAGAGGAGGTGATGGATGGATGGAGAGTTTAGAGAGGAGGTGAGGGATGGATGGAGACTGGAGAGAGGAGGGGAGGGATGGATGTATAGTTTAGAGAGGAGGAGAGGGATGGATGGAGAGTTTAGAGAGGAGGGGAGGGATGGATGGAGACTGGAGAGAGGAGGGGAGTGATGGGTGTGGAGTTTAGAGAGGAGGAGAGGGATGGTGCAGCTGTAGTGGATGAGGGTGAAAGAACCTGAGAAGACTGGAAGACGGTGAAAAGAGACAGAGGAGGAAAGCCTGTCTTATTAACCATGCCTTTACCTTGAGGTAGAGAGAGGGAGCAAGATGTATCTATAGTGGAGTCTCACCATCTATTCCTTCTATGCATCTGCTCATCACGTCAGTCTATCTGAGTGTTCATTGTATGTCTCTTGGGGTGAGGTCTTTTATACAGTTTCCTAGTAGGACAATACTCTAAAGAGAAAGGTCTGATTGCATAAGGACTGTAAGTGCTGTGCTGCTTGATAGACCTAGTGAAGAGTAGGGCGCTCTCTCTCTCTCTCTGATCAGCTCAAATTGCTGTTGATCGCTTCCACTTCTGACAGTCTGGCTGTGTCCCAAATGCAACCCTATCCCCCTATGTAAACACACTACTTTTGACCAGTGCCATTGGGCTCTGGTTGAAAGTAGTGCAACATGTAGGGAATAGGGTGCCATTTGGGAGATAACCTCTATCTATCTCATGATGACATCACATCAGCCAGGCAGACTTCTTAATGGGGGTAAAATGTGGCATGTGAAATTCTCTTGGAGGAAATGGGAGGGTGGGTCTATGAGGGGAAAAATACACCTTTTAGCTTTAATCAGGGACAATGATTAATGTTTCAATTGTGAACCAGTGACAGGTACAGAGCGTGTCAAAGAAAATTGTCTCCCTTTCTGTGCCTTCTCCTTTGTGAAGAATCGTGTGCAGGTGACGAGAGGGAAGGATGGAAGAAGGGAGACGAGAGAGGCAATTTAGTGGAAGGCAAGTGACACTTCGAAGGCTGACATGACAGGCCCTCTCTCGGCTGGGCCCTGATTGCACGGCTTTCTGCCTTTCCCCCCGCGACAAATACGAAAGGGAGGGATGAAGAGATACGTAATTGTAACCTCAGCAGTTAACAAAAATTCACATGGCGGCTTCTTCCCTTCCCCTCTTCTGGAGCGAGGGAATCAAAGAGGAGCCGGGTGTCTGTGAGAGGAGCTCGGTAGGTGTGTGTGTGTGTGTGTGGGGGGGGGGGGGGGGACTGCACTTTAAAGGAGAAAGCCGCAGAGCTCTCAAAGCATTCTGCCTGCTCCTGACTGACGCACCAGACAGCACCCACACACAAGTCAAATCCTATTTCAGCTCAGAGGTTTCCAAGAATTCTTTCTGATCTGACCCAGTTCTCTCTTTGTGTGAATAAAGCAGCGAGACTGTCTGTCGTCAGACCCAAAATGGCTGGGTTTCTTCGTATAAAAAGGGTCTGATGGGGTAACTGTGTACATGGACACATGTAATAGAACAAAGGACTAGGTTACAGTTTTGATGTAGGCTACTGGAGTAATCATGAAGAAACCTCAGGACCCCTCAGAACCACTTTAGTGCAGAACACTCTGTCCTGCTGGGGGGGGGGTTGTGAATGCAGAAGGTAAGGAGACGCCACCTTGGAGAAAATCTGTTCAAATGTTCTCGAAAATGATGATCTGAGACGCACAGAGCAGTGTTCTGGTGAAGTGGGATATCAGTCACGTAGAAGCCGTTTCAGTCAAAGAGGAAGACTTCAGAGCACGGTCATAGAGTGTGTGTGCCTGCCTGTGTGTGTGTGAGTGAGTGAGTGTGCAGTAGGCATCTGACTACAGTGTGTGTGTACGTATACAATATGTCTTTATGATTGACAGTATTTCCTGGCATGAAGCACTTGTTCCGCACTACCTCTCCCCCCCCACCCCTTTGCCCTCCCCAACCTTCACCCCTACCCACCGACCGTAGCGGTGGAAAAATCCCTTAATTAAACATGGACCCCCAGGAATGGAGAGTAAATGCAATTTGTAACGATTCCTCCGTCCCGCCCGCCTGCCCCTGATTATACAGAGAAGGGCCCTTTATGCTGACCAATGTCTTCTGACAGCACTTCATCTTCTAATGGAAGCCATTAGGAACGGACCAGCCCCCCCCGGTCTCCCCCCAGCCTTCCAAGCCCTCCATCCTGCTTAGCCCCTCCACCCCACTAAGTTCCAACCTTTCAGCCCCCCCCCCCCCCCCCCCCCCTGTGTGAGACTTAACATTCAGGCTGAGTCCTCTGAATAGACAACACGTCTAAGTGGGGTAGAGCAGGTTAGCGTACAGTAGAGCCGGACTGTGTATAGCTGAGGCCCTGACTGACTGGCCATGGTGACGGGAGCCTGTCGGTGGCAAAACGGTCTAATTAAATACTGCATGTGAACCACTCTCCAACTACTCCCTTATTTAAGGAGGCTAGTTAGAGTTAAGGGAGATGTGAGACATGGGTCATGGGGAGGTTGTAGGAAGTAGAGGGAGATGGGAGTTAGCAGGACTTTATATTCCCAACATCGTCGAGACCAAGAGAGTGTGTTGTACTACTCATCCCCAGCATCATCTGGCCTAGTGTGTGTGTGTGTGTGTGTGTGTGTGTGTGTGTGTGTGTGTGTGCGTGTTACTACTCACGTTAACAGACTCGCGGCCGCCGTACTTGACGCGCATCCTGGGCTCCTGCACAACATCCAGATGAGTTCCTGTCACCATCAGAGGAGTGTGGCCGCTGTTTCACACACGCACGCACGCACACACGCACACAAGCACACACACACGCACGCACACACACACACACGTACGCACACATACACACACACGCACGCACACACACACACACACGCACGCACACACACACACAGAGAGCGAGAGAGAGAGAAGTTTTACAAACAAACACACCAGCCAACAACAAGACCTTCTCTGCAAAACTTCCTTCCCTGCACAACCTCAGATAAATAAGAAATCTTCAAACTAACTTGTTCTTTGACAAGGCGTTTTCAGAAGATAATAGGCTTTTGAGGTAAATAAATGATTAAAGATGCTTTTAACTGATTTCACTAGAACTGTAATCAAACACAGTGGAGTTGCTCGGCTTTCAACCACCGAAGGCTTTTAGCTAGCCGTGGTCGCTAGTTAGTATGCAGCGGTCGTAGGTACGTGGCTCGACAGATAATAGACAACACACAACAAAGCCTGTGCTGACCTAAACAACACAGACGGGCAGGACAGGAGCAGGGGTCTTCTCTCTACTGGTAGGACTGTTATCGTGATCGGGACTGTTACTGCGGCTGAGCTGAAGCACTGGGGGTTATATTCGTGAGCAGGCTAGCCAGGGCTGCTGGGAGCACTAGTTGAGCATCACCTAGACAGAAAGTCAAAGAGTCACCAGAATCTTTGTGTGCGTGGTGCTGCTGCAGTTTCATCACCTACAGTCTAGCGGATCTCAGTGGTAAAACAAGAGTTCATCTGAGGTCCACAGAACAAAACGCCCAATGAGCACGCAGCCCCTAACCGATCCATCCAATCGGGAGTACAAGGAGGAGTGAAGCTAGGGTGTAACAGGGTGTGGGCCAGGTAAAATATACTTGTGTGTTGCATCTAATGTATAACGCGCATCTATCTCCTCCCTTCCTGTTGATCTCAGCCACGCATTCCTGGGTTGTGTTTATGTGGACTGCACCCTGGCAGCCCGTTTGATCCCCAGGCCTGAGAGAAGGCATGGGGTGCGGCTCACGCTTCAGAAAAGACAGAATAGGTTTTGACAAAACAAAGCAGTGCACCTCCCCTCTTCTCCCGGTCTCTCAGCGGAGAGAGTGATGGAAGACACGCTGCTCTGTCTTCTCTTCCGGACTCAACTCCATCTCGGCGGCCATCTGCTCCACACTCACGCCTCTGCCACATGTTTGCAGTCTCTCTCTCTCACTCTCACTTAGCCCTCATCATCGCTCTCTTTAATTACAAATCCTGTCTGCCTGGGAGATGCTGCAGCGAGGCGATCCCTACCACCGGCACGTCTGGTCTTTTGTCTGACTACAGCTCTGCACTATCTAACACTGACTCACCCAAGCCAACTCCTGCTGTTAACTAGCAGTGCTGGTGGGGTTAGTTTGATGGTGGCTGCTATGAAGGACTAGGGAGTAGAGAGGGTCCAGTTCCTGATGCTGATTTCGAGGAGTGTCGGTGTTGATGTTACCTGGCGATGCTCCACTCTGGCTCGATGCGCTGGACGGTGGGGTCCTCAATGTAGTCAAAACTCAGACTCTCCTTGACCTGGGCCCGGTCCACGCTCACGCTGATCTGCACCGAACCCACCCCAGTCAGGGAGGGGGCCGAGTAACACACGATCTCCGTCATGGTCCTCCTGCACACACACCCACACACACATCCGCCAACATACAGTCAATGTCTGCATCTCCTCTTCATTTTTCTTCACCTTTCTCTATCCCTCTCTATGGATCCTTGCCCTACCTGTCCACCCCCCTGAAACTAGCCCTGTTCATTAGCCCCCCCCCACCCCCCACTCTTCTCTCCTCTCTCGCCACGGTCAGAATCACAGTGGAGAACAATTAGCCCGGATCTCATTAGAGCTGCCTTGACTTCTCATTCTTACAGCGTTACAATGAGACCTCCGCCCTTCCCTTCCACTGCACTGCTTTAAATAGATAGTTGAAAAGAGAGGGAGAGGGAGAGAGAGAGGAGAGGGAGGGGTGGAGAGAGGGAGGAGAGGGAGGGGTGGAGAGAGAGAGGGGTAGGGAGAAAGATGGAGAGAGGAGAGGGAGGGGTGGAGAGAGAGAGGGGTAGGGAGAAAGATGGAGAGCATGAAGGAGACAGGTAGAACGGGAGAGAAAGCTAGATATACAGAAAGACAGAGAGCGAGAGAGAGAAAAAGAGAGAGAAAAAGAAAGAGAGAGAGAGCGAGAGAGAAAGAAAGAGAGAGAAAGAAAGAAAGAAAGAGAGAGAGAGAGAAAGAAAGAGAGAGAAAGAAAGAGAGCGAGAGCGAGAGAGAAAGAGAGATGAAAACGAAGCAAGAGAGAGCAGATGAAATGAAAACAGTAAAGGTAACTGAAAAGGGGAACAACTCTCAGGCAGGGGAGGATAAGGTTGTCTGGAGGCTATTATTAGAGAGGTTTGATGCAGTGGGTCATCAAAACCTTATTAAGAATTGCAGACGTTTCTGACTGGAAGAGAAGGAGAGATGCCCCTAGGGGGCTCTCACTTAGATGAAAAAAAGAGTGAGAGAGAGAGAGAGACCACTGGGTAACAGCACAATTTACATATATTTATTATGACGGAAGTTTTGAAAACATTACGAATTCTAACTTCTCTGTCTTCCACGGGAGGAGAGCTCAGGAAGAGACTCATACAGGATGTAATGAACTACCACAAATGAACTAGTCAGTGTAAGGAGGAGAGGGGGTGAGATGAGTCTCTCACTTACCCGTAGAACTCGCAGGTCTGGTTTCCAAAGAGGACGGTGACACTGCTGCCAGCGCCCAGGTTCTCCCCTGTGATGGTCACCTTGGTGCCCCCAGACTCAGGCCCTCTGCTGGGGGACAGGCCCTGCACTGATGGCATCTAGAGGTGGAATGGAGACCGGAGGGGCAGTTATTTATTTTCCTTTCTCTATGACTGTAATGCACTCAGCTATCATACACCTGCTGTCCTTCTAACAGTACCCTCTATACTGAGCCACAGCAGAAAATAACAGCTTTCAACTGCCCCGATCCGTGGCATGCCCACTCTCTGCACTGCGACCCCATCCTGTGTTGTGTTGCTGTGTTCTGCATTGCTGAGTTCTATACCACTGGGCCTTTTAAAAAGGCAGTCTGGAAATAACTAGTGTTTACAGTAGCCCCGCCAGGTCGCCCTGCCTGTCATCAGCAAGCACACAGACAGACAGACAGACAGGCAGACAGACAGACAGGCAGGCAGACAGACGAAGAAACACCAACACAGCAAGGGTGGAATCCTGAGAGACACTGACAAAACAGAGTCAGACTGCTCCTCAGTGCCACAGACACACTTAGAGGGACACACACACACACATGCGAAGGGTGTTCGGTTGTCGACTAAATAGAAGAGAGCTTTTGTTGTGTGTCATTTTCTTTACCGGGGCTGTGATATTAGGGAATTGCAGGTAAAGTATTGTGGTACCCAGGCACAGCGCTGTGATGATGTCGCAACTCCCCGAGCAGCAACATGAATTATGGGTGTCAAAAGTGTCAGTGAAGACACACAAACATCACACACGGTTCCTCACTCCGTGCTGTGCTAGTCGGGGGATGGGCTAAAGCGGTACTCTGAAAACAGTTCTGGTAATTACTAGCGGCTGTTAATTGTTAAGGGGTGGCTAATTGGGAGTGTGTGAAAGGGAGCGTTGATTATCAGTTAGCTGCAGGCTAGCTTTAGTACGGGTGAGATACAGGTGTGGACGAAGGCAAGTGTGGAGGTGTTCATTCAGGTATCCTCCTATGGTTTACTACTGCACGACAACAGCTACTGTTGACAACACCTATTGTCTATTTAATCACTGCTGATTCCCTGGGCACCTCTGTGGTAATGACTGTGCTGTTATGTATTTCAACATAACATACTTCAAGAATAGGCTTCATCATTTCAGTTCATTGGTAGGCCTTTTATACCTTATTCTCTGGCTGTTACAAGACAACAACGGCGGGCGGCATGGAAGAAAGCTTGAGGAACACTTCTCTTCCTCATTCTGAAACGTTTTCACAGTCTCCAGCCAATCGTGTAGAGTTATTGGTTATTTTGCCAAGTTTCTTACTTTTTCATGACTATTTTGTACTAAAATACTTATATAATAGTCATGATAACATAGTCTTACCACAAAAGCGTAGAGCTGGGCAGAGCGAGTCTTGAGGTCAGGTCTGCACTCCCCAACACACAGCTGGACCGGGCCAGGCTTGCTGTCTGCTGGTGCTGCGTCCATCTCACACACTATCCTGGAAGAGAACATCACACACACACACCGTCAGACACACCATCCAGCAACGAGGAGACGAAACACAGCCAGACATCTAAAAACAGTGCTCCACAAACAAGGAGCGCACGATCACAGCGCTCTCTAGCACGTCTATCCAGCATGTGTACAATACAGCTCAATGTCACGGAGTACATTATTCAACACAAAGCACATACTGTACATAACAATGTGCTTTGTCATCCATTCCCATCGAGACAGTAGTGTTCTCAGCCAGTCCCTGTTCAGACTTCACCAGGTAGACTCTCATATATATGTTGGACTGGGAGGAAAAGTTACGAGGATCATTATGGGCCTCTACGTTATCGATCTCATCTCGTGATGTCATCTTCTCTCCGGCTCTCTGATTGGTTTACGTGACACATCCAAGGCAGGCCATTTAGAAAGGCATTGCACTGTACTCGCGCACGTGACATTAAAAAACACGGAACTTAATTGAACTGGACACCTCGCCACGTACAGCTCCACCAGCTCCACACCACTCATAGCAGTAGCCCTATAACTTCCTGGTGAGTGGAGGGGCCTAGACATCATAAATAGCCTTCCACAGATAAGCCCCCCGCCGTGCTGATCAAGCTCCAGCGTCGCCGTACCAACGTCAAATATAAATCACAGTCAGAAACCCGGGCCGACACCCCACGGCGGATCAATACAGCTTCATCATAAGGCGTGATCAGGTGTCTCCCTCCGCCGGCAGGTGGCCAGATCAAATGACATAATAAAACCAGGAGGCCTATCGATCGACGCTTGTGGAAAGTAATAAAGAACAAGAATCAATCATGGTGTTGAGGGAGATGAAGAGAGACGGCGCGAGAGAGAGACAGAGAGAAAGAGAAAATGAGAAAGAGAGATGGAGAGTAGGGTGGCCACATCATTGTTTCTCTAGCGCTTATCTCCTGAATCACAATTAATGAGGCCAAGAGAGCTCCTGGTTGGGCTGAGAGGAAGAGATTTACTCCCAGGCAGGGTCCAGTGTTTCTCCTATATGCAATCGTGGCCGCCACTTCAAAACATAAATAATAATAATATACTATATAATATATATATATAAATGTTTTTTTTTTTTTAAATGGGGTGGTAAAATGTTTTCACAGTAAACTTAAACTTTCATCACGCACACCTGTCCCCCGTTCCCACTGATTAGTACTTGTATAAGTGTTCCCTTTGGTTTCCATTGGGCTGTCAATTATTGTTCCAATGCGTGTGAGTTTGTGCGCGTGTGTACCTGTGCTGTGTGTTTTGGCTTTCGTGCCGTTGTGGATAGCGCAGATGATTACGGGGCTCGTCCCGTGTGTTAATCTCTGTGCGCGTGTGTTATTTTTTCGAGGTACTGCACGCTCTTTTGTTCTCGGTTTCTACCCTGTGTTTTGTTCCATGTTTATTTGGTCTTCGCCCCTGTGCATTTACACGGCACGCCGTAATTTGGGTTTAATTAAAAAAAAAAGTTTTATATGATTTTATTATATTTTATATTTTTATAACAATTGTAGGAAATGAGCTTTAAAGCTGAACATTTTCTCTCAGCACCATGACAAAATGTGTAGAAATGCAGGAAACTAGCTTGATAACAGCAAAATTGTGTCTTTGCCACGGCCATTACAGCATGTTGTAGTTACTTCACAATACCAGTCTAACTGACAGAGTGAAAAGAAGGAAGCCTGTACAGAATAAACATATTCTAAAACATGCATCCCGTTTTGCTCTCTGCAAAAAACGTGGCAAAGCAATTCACTTTTTGTTCTGAATACAAAGTGTTATGTTTGGGGAAAATACAACACATTACTGAGTACTACTCCATATTTTCAAGCATAGTGGTGGCTGCATCATGTTATGGTTATGCTTGTAATCGTTAAGGACTGGGGAGTTTTTCAGGATAAGAAACGGAAGGGAGCTAAGCACAGGCAAATTCCTCTGGAACCTGGTGCAGTCTGATTTCCACCAAGACCTGAAAATGGTTGTCTAGCAATGATCAACAACCAATTTGGCAGAATAGTGGGCAAATGTTACACAATACAGGTGTGGAAAGCTCTTACAGACTTACCCAGAAAGACTCACAGCTGTAATCGCTGGCAAAGGTGCTTCTATAAAGTATTGACTCAGGGGTGTGAATACTTACGTAAATTAGATATCTGTATTTCATTTTCATAACATTAGCTCATATCTAAAAACAGGTTTTCACTTTGTCATTGTGGGGTATTATTGTGTGTAGATGGGTGAGAAAACCTTTATTCCATTTTGAATTCAGGCTGTAACCCGACAAAACGTGGAACAAGTCAACGGGTATGAATACTTCCGGAAGGCACCGTATATAACACCGAAAACAATGTTACTTTTGTCCTCTGAAGACGGGGGGTGGTGGGATGTCCAATAGTAAAAAAAAGAAGAAAGAAAAAGAGACTAAATAAAGAAATAAATCATCTGTTGACTGGAGTACAGCTTGTGGTGCAAACCACACTAGTCTGACCAAGGCAAGACTAACAGGGCAGAGAACCAACAGGTTGACAATGTGTGCTAACTTCTGCTAAGTCAGGGATCCAAACCACTACGCCAACACCACCCACAACCCTACCCCTTCTTAGTCACAGTAATACTGCTGCTGGGGACCTCGGCCAGGTTTCTAATTTCCCCCTCTGACACGTTTTACACGGCAAAATAAATGAATTCACTCCAGCAGTGTCCCAATCGGATTAAACTGCTGTCAGATCGGTGCACTGCTGACAAATGGTCCCCTACAGCCAGTGTGACATGCAGTGCATTTCAATTATACACACACACATACACACAGCCAGATCTCCCCAAACACTTACGGTGCTAAAATATAACTTTACCCCACACATCACCAACTATCCCCCAACCTAGCTACCAAAGACTATTTCAAAAGCCTCTGCCTTAATAGCAATGGCCAAAATACTTCCCTCCTGGATGTTTAGAGGAGAATACATGCACAGCAAAGTGTCAAATGAACTCCTTTGAAAGTTCTCTGATTTGCCTCAGTATCGGTGCTGAGGTATACCTGATGTGGGTCTGTATAGTAGTCAACACCGCAGCAGGACCGTGCTGCAGTGCTCCTCGGGGTTCAGAGGGAGGGCAGAAGAAGGCCAGCAGAGGAATTAAGGTTAAGGACTTCACTCCACAGAGGAGTCTGTTCTACTCTGTTCTGTGGTGTGCCAGGCTAGCTTTGTCTCCGCAGGCCTCAGCTCCAACACGATAGTCACAAATCTGTCTTCTACCCCGCTGACTCCAAGTCATTGTCCTTTCATTCAAATGGAGTAAGAAAGAGTGACAGGGCGCTTTTTCTGTCTGTCTGCATATCCTCCTTTTGCTCTGCACTCCTCTCCAGTCAGGGTCAGGATGGTAGAGTGCTGCTGTGTGCTGACAGAGAGGGTTCCATTTGAGTCAATCGTCACCTGTCAAGGTGAGGGCACCCATAAGCCACCACTCCATTCCACTCAGGGTCAGGATGGTAGAGTGCTGCTGTGTGCTGACAGGGAGGGTCAGGGGTCATTCACCTGAGAGGTGTACAGGACACATACACTTGTCTGTCTCTGTGAAGACAGAGAGCACTGTTACAGTACTGCTGTGACAGGGAGGGTCTATGTACCCATCTAGGTGAGGGCAGGGGTATCCACAATGCACTGCTCTCCTGACTCAGCCGTTCTGACTCAACTGTCTAGTCTATCTGTGGGAGGCAGCAGGAAGCCAATTATGAAACATGGGCCACGGACAATTAGTGAAGGGAGATGGGACAGGCTTAATGTGCTCTCTGCTGCACCAGGCAATTAAAACAATTAAACAAAGGTAAACACACACAGAGGTTCTGGGACTGACGGGTTGTGTATGTCTGTGTGTGTGTATGTGTGTGTTTGTGTGAGGTGTGGGTTATCTTCCTGTACGAGAAAACAACAGGCCGAGACTGATGGCCTTGCTCCAGTCATAATTAAGAGAGTAGTCTCTCTGGTGTGTGTGTGTGTGTGTGAGAGAGTGTGCATGCTTGTCTGTGTGTGTGTCTGTGAGTGTCTCTGTGGGTGTGGGTGTGTGTGTGTACGTGCCTCTCTCTCTCTCTCTCTGTGTGTGTGTGTGTGTGTGTGTGAGCTGCCAGCTTGTGTTAGATGGTCCAGTCTCATACCGTTGCATACAGCTCCAAGGCTTGACAGTGAACACAATTAGGCCTATGTGATGTTCATTTACTTTTACTGTGCTTTTACCCACCTCTCAGTGGTCTGAAATCTGCAGACTTAGTGACTGCATGGCTGTTGTTGGATAGTCTTAAAATGGAGAAAGAACTGGGAACTGAGATCATTTGTTGTGAAGATAATATAGGGTTTCTCCTTTTTGTTCACTCTATTTCATGGCATCTTCTGCCATTATTCCATTACTGTTCTGTGGAAACATGTTCCATTCACCTAACACTGTCATTGATTAATTGGCTAGGAATTTCTACAGTTTAAAAAAATATCTAATAATTGAAATCCAAGGTTAGGGTTAAGGCTAGGTTCATGTGTGTGTGACCTGTGTGTTGACTTACTGTTCTGCGATGATGTAGCCTTCCTCCACAGGGGAACACTTGACTCCAGCCACCTCCACGTTGTCCACCATCTCACTGAACGCCAGGCCCAGGTTCATGCCATGGATGGTCACCCTGGTACCCCCCCTCTGGAGGGCCAGCTACTGGGGTCACCTGCAGAGGTCAAAGGGGAGAGAGGTCAGAGGTTAAGGGAGAAACATACGTCATACTTTACACCATGGCATTCCATAGTAACGTGGTATTCCCTGACAATCTAAAGGTTTTGACAATGATGATCATAATATGGTATTGTGTATCTCTAGGCTTTCTATCTCGTAAGATGGATATTGCGAGAGACCCTCCTTACTGTATGTAGCTGGTCATAGGGGTTCTGAGCAGAAATTAAAAGCTTTTTCAACCTCTGACCCCAACCACCCGTTTAAGAAAACAGGCATGATGTCATCACACCAGAGCCCACCTGACAGAGGGGACTAATGGAACCGGCATCATTACTCCTAGAAGGATGATGTCATCGTTCACTTCACATAACACAACACACAAACATAACCCTCAACTCCCAGCAACATCTTCTAATATACTGTATATACTGTACACTGTATATATGTTATGTATTAATGAAGCCAATTCAAATAATTTGGCCAAACACAAAAACCTGGAGGGTGAATTAACATTCCGGATACCTGCCTAGTCCCCTGATCTGCTGCTGCTGTTGCCATGGGTGATCAATCTAACAAGAGACCATATTAGTGCTCAGTGCAGCCCACCTTGTAATAAAATACAATATGGCTGCCCAGCATGACCTTGGCTCTGGGTGGCATGCTGCCTTCTGTGCTGCACAGCCCCTCAGTGGCTAGGAGCTGGCTGCTGTCCAGAGGTGAGGAGAGTGTGTGTGTGTGTGTGTCTGTGTGTGTGAGGAGGAGGAGAGAAAAGGAGAGGGAAGAGAAGAGAGGAGCAGGAGGAGGGGACACACACACACACACGTACACACACACAATACCATCTCCATGTGTGAAGTCACAGCCTCTATGAAAAAAATCAATATGCCATTACTGGGCACGCATGTGGAAGTAAAACCAACAAAAGTGTCCAGCATTATAATCCGGTGCCCGCTTTCTGGTCCGCATTCACCCCTGCCACGTGAGAGTGGCGAGCGGTGGGTCTCTCTCTCTACCTTCCTGCGTCTGTGGGTGCCCACTTGTGCGTTGTACTAACCCAGTGGGACGTCTGCATTGTAATCTAGATTTTGTGGACATTAATTGCTCTGGATGTAACGTAAGTGTGTCACTGCACTGCCTGAGGGTCTGAATACATCAATGTTTTAGTGCTACTTGGGCATGCAGGGTACAGGCGGAAACACAGTGGAGAGAGGAGGAGGCCTGGCTAAATATATCCATGTCAGACCAAGGCTGGAACAATCCCAAACAACTTAGGGATAGTTACATAAGGAATGGGGGAGGTTTAATGCCCCAGAGAGAGGGGAGAGAGAGAGAGATGAGTAGAATAATTGTTCTGTGTGCCACTCTGGAAGGTGTGGCAGCCATAGGGGAAGCACAGCATGATAGATGATGTAATGGTCGGTGCAGTATCTCTAGTGAAAGCGTGTGAGACGCTCTCCTAGCCAGAAGCTGCAGTATAACTCTGCTGATGACAGGCCGGACATGGGATACAACTTGAATAACTTGAATCCATTCATGAAGCCCATATCACTGAGCTGCCATTGGCAGAAAGAGGCTTGAGTATTCAGATGAGTATAAATATCCCTTTGTGTGGCACGACATCAAAGTTATCAAAGACTCCCCCTCAAAGACTTGGAGAGCAGAGACGCTCCGTGTCTGACCCTGGCTCTATCTCCGTGGCAGATGAACAATTGGACGACGCCCACAGAAGTCCCTAAGAACCAATTCCAAACCCGTGGTTACATGGTGACACGCTAATCAACTCCTAATGAACAAAGACAGACTGGGATCTGGCTCATCAGCAGGAATGCTGTGTGTGTGTGTGTGTGTGTGTGTTTGTGTGTGTGTGAGCGAGCGAGCAGCTTTCTACTTATGCTACATCCTCCTCTCCTCTCTCGTCTCCTCTCAGTCTAAGTGACACACTACTCCACTTCAGGCGCCCGCCGCCCGCCCGCCTGTTTGTCTTAACACTAAACACTGACTCTCTACTCTCTCAGCCCTAGCCAGGCAAGAGAGGATTGCTCATTGGGCATGCACGCACCTCCTGCTGCCGACAGACCCCGCCCCCCCCTCCCCAGCTCCACGCTCCCTGTGTAATCCTTTTAAGAGGAGCTCTGCTGCCCGCACGGCTTTGTCACACTGTGTCAATGGATGGTAATTTCAAGAAAACAGCCAGCCAGCTCACACATGCCCACTTCCTCTCCCCTAGATACAGCTCCAGGGATGTGAAGGGTGGGCCGGTGGGGGGGTACAAATGGCCATTTCCTAACACATGCCACTGGATTTGGGATTGGGAAGGATGAGAAAGGAGAAGAACAGGAAGGGGGGGGGGGGGGTGAGATGACTGAATGAAAGGAAAAGATGGAGAAGTGTAGAGGGGGGTGAGAAGGAGAAGGGTACAGGGGGTGAGAAGGAGAAGGGTACAGGGGGGTGAGAAGGAGAAGGGTACAGGGGGGTGAGAAGGAGAATGGTACAGGGGTGTGAGAAGGAGATGTGTAGAGGGGGTGAGAAGGAGAAGGGTACAGGGGGGTGAGAAGGAGAAGGGTACAGGGGGGTGAGAAGGAGAAGGGTACAGGGGGTGAGAATGAGAAGTGTAGAGGGGGGTGAGAAGGAGAAGGGTACAGGGGGGTGAGAAGGAGAAGGGTACAGGGGGGTGAGAAGGAGAAGGGTACAGGGGGGTGAGAAGGAGAAGGGTACAGGGGGGTGAGAAGGAGAAGGGTACAGGGGGGTGAGAAGGAGAAGTGTAGAGGGGGGTGAGAAGAAGTGTAGAGGGGGGTGAGAAGGGACAGTGGGGTGAGAAGAAGTGTAGAGGGGGGTGAGAAGGGACAGGGGGGTGAGAAGGGACAGGGGGTGAGAAGGGACAGGGGGGTGAGAAGGGACAGGGGGGTGAGAAGGGACAGGGGGGTGAGAAGGGACAGGGGGGTGAGAAGGGACAGGGGGGTGAGAAGAAGTGTAGAGGGGGTGAGAAGAAGTGTAGAGGGGGGTGAGAAGAAGTGTAGAGGGGGTGAGAAGAAGTGTAGAGGGGGTGAGAAGAAGTGTAGAGGGGGTGAGAAGAAGTGTAGAGGGGGGTGAGAAGAAGTGTAGAGGGGGTGAGAAGAAGTGTAGAGGGGGTGAGAAGAAGTGTAGAGGGGGGTGAGAAGGGACAGGGGGGTGAGAAGGGACAGGTAGAGGGGGGTGAGAAGAAGTGTAGAGGGGGTGAGAAGAAGTGTAGAGGGGGTGAGAAGAAGTGTAGAGGGGGTGAGAAGAAGTGTAGAGGGGGTGAGAAGAAGTGTAGAGGGGGTGAGAAGAAGTGTAGAGGGGGTGAGAAGAAGTGTAGAGGGGGTGAGAAGAAGTGTAGAGGGGGTGAGAAGAAGTGTAGAGGGGGTGAGAAGAAGTGTAGAGGGGGTGAGAAGAAGTGTAGAGGGGTGAGAAGAAGTGTAGAGGGGGTGAGAAGAAGTGTAGAGGGGGTGAGAAGAAGTGTAGAGGGGGGTGAGAAGAAGTGTAGAGGGGGTGAGAAGAAGTGTAGAGGGGGTGAGAAGAAGTGTAGAGGGGGTGAGAAGAAGTGTAGAGGGGGGTGAGAATACGTTTTTTTTGTATTGTTTTTGTAATTTTACTAGGATCCCAATTAGCTGTTGCAAAAGCCGCAGCTACTCTTCCTGAGGTCCACACAGAACATGAAACAGGACTATATACAGAACATTAATAGACAAGAACAGCTCAAGTATAGAACTACATACAATTTAAAACGGCACACATAGCCTACATATCAATACATTCACAGAAAATATCTAGGTTGAATAGGGGAGAGGCAGTGTGCCACGAGGTGTTGCTTTATCTGTTGTTTGAAACCAGGTTTGCTGTTCATTTGAGCAATCTAAGATGGACGGGAGTACCATGCAATAATGGTTCTATATAATACTGTACGCTTTCTTGAATTTGTTCTGGGTTTGGGGACTATGAAAAGACCCCTGGTGGCATGTCTGGTGGTGTAAGTGTGTGTGTCAGAGCTGTGCATAAGTTGACTATGCAAACCATTTAGAATTTTCAACACATTAATGTTTCTTATAAAAAAAGAAGTGATGCAGTCAGTCTCTCCTCAACTCTCAACTTGTGAAGCATCTGTTTCTCAAACTAGACATTTTAATGTACTTGTTCTCTTGCTCAGTTGTGCACCGGGGCCTCCCACTCCTCCTTCTATTATGGTTAGAGCCTGTTCTGTGAAGGGAGTAGTACACAGCGTTGTACCAGATCTTCAGTTTCTTGGCAATTTCTCGCATGGAATAGCCTTCATTTCTCAGAACAAGAATACACTGACGAGTTTTTTGTTTCTGCCCATTTTGAGCCTGTAATCGAACTGACAAATGCTGATGCTCCAGATACTCAACTAGTCTAAAGGACAGTTTTATTGCTTCTTTAATCAGAACAACAGTTTTTCAGCTGTGCTAACATAATTGCAAAATAGTTTTCTAATGATCAATTAGCCTTTTAAAATTATAAACTTGGATTAGCTAACACAACGTGCCATTGGAACACAGGAGTGATGGTTGCTGATAATGGGCCTCTGTATGCCTATGTAGACATTCCATAAAAAATATGCCATTTCCAGCTACAATAGTCATCTACAGCATCAACAATGTCGACATTATACTTCTGATCAATTTTATGAGCATGAGCTCTATAAGCATGCTGAAAGTATCTTGTAAATTTACAATAGCATTGTATTTCCAACAGTTTGCTAAGAGCGGGCAGCAAGCTGATTGGTCGGCTGTTTGAACCAGTAAAGGCCGCTTTACCACTCTTGGGTAGCGGAATGACATTGGCTTCCCTCCCGGCCTGAGGACAAACCCCTTCGTCTATATGATAGATAGGAGTGACCATAGAGTCAGCTACCATCCTCAGTAGCCTTCCATCTAAGTTGTCAATGCCAGAATGTTTGTCATTGTTGATCGATAACAATAATTGTTTCCACCTGTGCCACACTAACGTTACAAAATTATTATTATTATATTTTTTTACCCCCTTTTTCTCCCCAATTTCGTGGCATCCAATTGTTAGTAGCTACTATCTTGTCTCATCGCTACAACTCCTATACGGGCTCGGGAGAGACAAAGGTCGAAAGTCATGCGTCCTCCGATACACAACCCAACCAAGCCACGCTGCTTCTTAACACAGCGCGCATCCAACCCGGAAGCCAGCCGCACCAATGTGTCGGAGGAAACACCGTGCACCTGGCGACCTTGGTTAGCGTGCACTGCGCCCGGCCCGCCACAGGAGTCGCTGGTGCGCGATGAGACAAGGATATCCCTACCGGCCAAACCCTCCCTAACCCGGACGACGCTAGGCCAATTGTGCGTCGACCCACGGAACTCCCGGTCGCGGCCGGTCGCGACAGAGCCTGGGCACGAACCCAGAGTCTCTGGTGGCACTGCAGTGCCCTTGACCACTGCGCCACGTTACAAAATTCTAACTTACAATGCTTTTCTTTCATTATTAGTTTTTTGTATGCATGAATACGATGGCTCACTGTTTGTTGTTGGCATTTCCTGCTTAAGCTTTCCCACTGGTTTTATGTCGAATAAGCCATCTGATTCGATTAAAGATGGAGTTGAATGTGTGTTTCTGCCCATAATTTTAAATACTCCAACATGTTTTTCCATCATTCTTTATATCATTGATCTTGGCTTCATAATACAGTTTCTTCTTCTTTTTGTTGAGTTTAGTCACATCATTTCTCAGTTTGCAGTAACTCCGCCAGTCAGATGTGCAGCCAGACTTATTAGCCACTCTGTCACGGATTCCCCCGGTACTGCTGCTCATTCCCTGCACCAGCTCCGGAGGTCTACGTCACCGGCCTCTAGGCGTCACTGAACTCATTCCCATTCCCCCTGATTAGTAATTATATATATATGTGTCCTCTGTTCACCATTGTTTTGTTGGTTATTGTTCCCATGTCCGTTGGTCTTGTGAGTACCTGTGCTTTGTGGTTTCGGCTTTTGTGCTGCATGTATTGTGTGTTTGTTATTACGGGTCCCGTCCCGTGTATTGTTGTGCACTTATTATTACGGGTCTTGTCCCATGTATTTGTTATTACGGGTCTTGTCCCGTGTATTTGTTATTACGGGTCTTGTCCCATGTATTTGTTATTACGGGTCTCATCCCATGTATTTATTAGAGGTTTAAGCTCGCTCTTTTGTTTGGGTTTACAACCCTGTGTTTTTGTATACGTGTTTGTTTTGGGCTTCGTCCCCGTATTCTTACATGGCATGTTGTATTTTTGGGTGGAGTATTAAAACCCCTTATTACATGTTCCTGCGTCTGACTCCAATCCTTTCTACAACGTGACACACTCCTTTTGCCCCATCACTTTCAACAATACAGTTTTTCAATTACTCACCAATCCATGGAGCCTTAACAGTTCTAACAGTCAGTTTCTTAATTAACAGGTGCATGTTTATCAATAATTGGAAGAAGCAATTTCAGAAATGCATCAAGTGCTCCTTGTTAATCACATCAAACTAACAATTATTTTAAACATCATCCACATAAGAGTCACAGCTAAATCTTTTGAATGATACACTACTTTAGGTGCAGCTTTTGGAACCTTAGTTCTCCTAGATATATTGTTCTGCCACTATATTGTGATCACTGCATCCAATGGGTACGGATACAGCTTTAGAACAAAGTTCTACAGTATTAGTAAAAATGTGATCGATACATGTGGATGATCTTGTTCCTGTAGTGTTTGTAACCACCCTGGTAGGTTGATTAATAACCTGAACCAGATTACAGGCACTGGTAACAATGAGTATCTTCCTCTTGAGCGGACAGTTTAATGAAAACCAGTCAATGTTCAGGTCCCCAAGAAAGTAGACCTCTCTGTTTATATCACATACAGTATCAAGCATTTCACACACATTAGATACTGACTGTTAGCACTTGGTGGCCCTATAGCAACAACCCAAAAGAATAGGCTTTAGATGAGGCAGGTGAACCTGCAGCGACAATACTTCAATAAGACTAGACATCTTTTCTTAGCGTTACTGGGATATGGCTCTGAATATACAGTGGCAAGAAAAAGTAGGTGAACCCTTTGGAATTACCTGGATTTCTGCATAAATGTGACATAAATGTTGATCTTCATCTAACACAGTCTGCTTAAACTAATAAAACACAAACAATTATACATTTTCATGTCTTTATTGAACACACAATGTAAACATTGACAGTGCAGGGTGGGAAAAGTATGTAAACCCTTGGATTTAATATCTGGTTGACCCTCCTTTGCCAGCAATAACCTCAACTTAACGTTTTCTGTAGTTACGGATCAGACCGGTCAGGTCAGGACGAATTTTGGACCATTCCTCTTTACATTTTCTTGGGATGTCTGGTTTGAACCGCTCTCTTGAGGTCATGCCACAGCATCTCAATCTGGTTGAGGGCAGGACTCTGACTGGGCCACTCCAGAAGGTCAGGACTCTGACTGGGCCACTCCAGAAGGTCAGGACTCTGACTGGGCCACTCCAGAAGGTCAGGACTCTGACTGGGCCACTCCAGAAGGTCAGGACTCTGACTGGGCCACTCCAGAAGGCATATTTTCTTCTGTTCAATCCAGTCTGTTGTTGATTTACTTCTGTGTTTTGTGTTGTTGTCCTGTTGCATCACCCAACTTCTGTTGAGCTTCAAATGGTGGACAGATAGCCTTACATTCTCCTGCAAAATGTCTTGATAAACTTGAGAATTCATTTTTCCGTTGATAATAGCAAGCTGTTCAGGTCCTGAGGCAACAAAGCAGCCCCAAACCATGATGCTCCCTCCACCATACTTTACAGTTGTGATGATGTTTGGATGTTGCTGTGCTGTGCATTTTTTTCTCCACACATAGTGTTGTGTGTTCCTTCCAAACAACTCACCTGTAGTTTCATCTGTCCACAGAATATTTTGCCAGCACTACATCCAGGTTATCTTATCAAACTTCAGGCGTGCAGCAATGTTTTTTTTTGGACAGCAGTGGCTTCATCCGTGGTGTCCACGCATGAACACCATTCTAGTTTAGGGTTTTACGTATCGTAGATTGAGCATTCTGCACTGTGCTCTTGCAGTCATCTTTGCAGGACGGCCACTCCTATGCAGAGTAGCAACAGTGCTGAACTTTCTCCATTTATAGACAATTTGTCTTACCGTGTGTAGTTTTGTAACCCTTTCCAGCTTTATGCAAGTCAACAATTCTTAATCTCAGGTCTTGTGAGATCTCTTTTATTCGAGACATGGTTCACATCAGCCAATGCTTCTTGTGAATAGCAAACTCACATTTTGTGAGTGTTTTTTATAGGGCAAGGCAGCTCTAAACAACTTCTCCAATCTCCTCTCATTGATTGGACTCCAGGTTAGCTGATTCCTGACTCCAATTAGGTTTTGGAGAAATCATTAGCCTAGGGGATCACATACTTTCTCCAACCTACACTGTGAATGTTTAAATGATGTATTCAATAGAGAAAAATACAGTAATTTGTGTGTTATTAGTTTAAGCACACTGTGTTTGTCTATTGTTGTGACTTAGATGAAGATCAGATCCAATTTTACGACCAATTTATGCAGAAATCCAGGTAATTACTGTCACACCCTGACCATAGTTTGCTTTGTATGTTTCTATGTTTTGGTTGGTCAGGGTGTGAGCTGGGTGGGCATTCTATGTTACATGTCTAGTTTGTCTAGTTCTATGTTTGGCCTGATATGGTTCTCAATCAGAGGCAGGTGTTCATCATTGTCTCTGATTGGGAACCATATTTAGGTAGCCTGTTTGGTGTTGGGTTTTGTGGGTGATTGTCCTTGTAACTGTCTAGTGTTAGTTTGCACCAGTTTAGGCTGTTTCGGTTTTCATTACGTTTATTGTTCTTGTATTGATTCGTGTTTACTTTGTTTTTATTAAACATGAATCTCAATAGCCACGCCGCATTGTGGTCCGACTCTCCTTCACAACAGGAAAACCGTGACAGAATCACCCACCTTGACAGGACCAAGCGGCGTGGTAAAGGGCAACAGAGGCAGCAGCAGCAGCAGTGGGAGAGGCTGCACTATTTGGAGGAATTGGAAGGAAGAGGACCCTGGGCTCAGCCAGGAGAATATCGCCGCCCCAAAGAAGAACTGGAGGCGGGGAAAGCGGGGAGGCGCTGGTATGAGGAGGCAGCGCGGCGTCGTGGATGGAAGCCCGAGAGTCAGCCCCAAAAATGTATTGGGGGGGGGGGGGGGGGGCTCACAGGAAGTATGGCGAAGCCAGGTAGGCGACCTGCGTCAACTTCCTGTGGTTACCGGGGGGCTAGAGAGACCGGGCAGGCACCGTGTTATGCTGTGGAGCGCACGGTGTCCCCAGTGCGGGTGCACAGCCCGGTGCGGTACATTCCAGCTCCGCGTATCGGCCGGGCTAGAGTGGGCATCGAGCCAAGTGCCATGAAGCCGGCTCTACGCATCTGGTCTCCAGTGCGTCTCCTTGGGCCGGCTTACATGGCACCAGCCTTGCGCACGGTGTCCCCGGTTCGCCTGCATAGCCCAGTGCGGGCTATTCCACCTCGCCGCACTGGCAGGGCGACCGGGACCATTCAACTGGGTAAGGTTGGGCAGGCTCGGTGCTCAAGAGCTCCAGTGCGCCTGCACGGCCCGGTCTATCCGTCACCACCTCCACGCACCAGCCCTCCGGTGGCAGCCCCCCGCACCAGGCTGTCTCTCCGGCCCATCCTTACGGGGGCTTCCTCCTCTCCAGCGCTGCCAGAGTCTCCCGCCTCTCCAGTGCTGCTGGGGCCTTCCTCCACTTCAGCGCAGCCGGAGTCTCACGCCTATTCGGCGCCGCCTGAGCCACCCGTCTGCCCAGCGCCGCCTGAGCCACCCGTCTGCCCAGCGCCGCCTGAGCCGCCCGTCTGCCCAGCGCCGCCAGTGCCGCCCGTCTGCCCAGCGCCGCCAGTGCCGCCCGTCTGCCCAGCGCCGCCAGTGCCGCCCGTCTGCCCAGCGCCGCCAATGCCGCCCCTCTGTCCATTGAGAAGAGTTGCCATGGTGAGGAGGCCACGGAAGCGGACAAGGTGGGGGACTAGGACTACGGTGAAGTGGGGGCCACGTCCAGCACCAGAGCCGCCACCGCGGACAGATGCCCACCCAGACCCTCCCCTATAGGTTCAGGTTTTGCGGCCGGAGTCCGCACCTTGGGGGGGGGGTGTACTGTCACACCCTGACCATAGTTTGCTTTGTATGTTTCTATGTTTTGGTTGGTCAGGGTGTGAGCTGGGTGGGCATTCTATGTTACATGTCTAGTTCTATGTTTGGCCTGATATGGTTCTCAATCAGAGGCAGGTGTTCGTCACTGTCTCTGATTGGGAACCATATTTAGGTAGCCTGTTTGGTGTTGGGTTTTGTGGGTGATTGTCCTTGTAACTGTCTAGTGTTAGTTTGCACCAGTTTAGGCTGTTTCGGTTTTCATTACGTTTATTGTTCTTGTATTGATTCGTGTTTACTTTGTTTTATTAAACATGAATCTCAATAGCCACGCCGCATTGTGGTCCGACTCTCCTTCACAACAGGAAAACCGTGACAATTACAAAGGGTTCACATACTTTGTCTTGCCACTGTATGTGACTCGTATCAGGAAAAGAGGCGTGTGTTGCGCGTCACTACTTCACAGGAGAGCCATTTGAACGTAAACCTTTTTTTGGCAGAAACGTCTTCTGGAACATGTGAACTTTTATATCTCTTAAGAAACAAACTTGTATTCCATCTGTAAATACAAATAAAATTGTTAAAGTACGAGCCTAGTTAGTATAGCCACAGAAAAAGAGGGGAACCTTTACGCTAGCCATGATTGGCTCAGATAATGTGTGGGCTGGACATGCCGAGAGATGAGTTCGGATTGGTCTGCCATGTAGCATGCTTCTGTCTATAATATGAGCTGGTATGTATGTGTAGCTAATTCTTTCTAGCCAAATTTAGCTTTTTTGAAAGAAATCACGTAGTAGAACTGCATAAGTGTTGCTCTCCACTTTCTGGAGGACCGAGTTTTGAAATCAATGGAATTAGAGTACGATAGCTAAGGAGATGGAGAACATTCTGGCGTTTGATTGCAAATATGCAGAAGGAGTTGAAAAGAGAACACACAGACGGCTGTTGTATAAAACACCTGTCTCTGGATTACATCTTCAAACTAAGGGCAATCATGGTGTCCGTGACAGAGAGGAAGAAGCGTCCATCCATGTATATGGGTAAGGTAGTCTAGCTAGCAACATTTTCAGATATTACACGTTTCTGATTTAGTAAGAAAGTAATTCTCATTTCAAGTTAAAGTGTACTGTTAGCTAGCTAGATAACGTTAGCTGGCTGGCTGCCTAGCTAACGTTACTTGTATGATCTGTGTAGTTATATTATTCGTATCTCAGAGACATTTGCATTGCTAGTTATAACCTAAATTTGGCTAGCAAACATTGATCTGGGTTGAAATGCTACCTGCAGATTCATGCAGGGTAGTGACGTTATGATTTGGGATTATGGTTAGTTTTTTAGCTAGATAGCTACATGTCTAAACAAAAGACTCCAATATGCAAGTAACAATTTCAATAGAATGTTCATGATGTCACTGCGACAACAACATTTGCTCTGGAAGTATGCTCCAATTTCCCGAGCATTCTCGTCTCAGTTTGCCAGAGCAAAAAACATTGGCAAAAAAGTGTAATTAAATTGTTGCTAGTAGAACAGATGCAGTCACCAACACTCTGGATAACATAAAACCACCCTAACCAGCTCTGCTAGGGCAAGTAAAATTGTCAGTGAGCTGTTCTCTCATTTGTGTCTGGAAGTAGCTAGCAAGCTAGCCAACATGAGCCAGTTAGCTTGGGTGCTTGACTACAGCTGTTAGGTCAGAACGCTCCGATCCACCCTACTCTTCCGCCAGAGCGTTAAGTGCTAGGTAGTAACCAAATTTTTCCAATAGAACACTTTTTTCAGACACTTTCCAAACCAACAAACCAAGCTCTGCCTCATTCCGTGTTCAACAGGAAGTGACGTTCTGATGACATGATAATCCCTCATGATAAGAAGTGTCTTTCTAGTCTAATCTGTTAATAAGAGAACTTTAGAGAAAAAGGGAACTCTCTTTAGTAGATTATCAACAACCAGTAGAGAAGACACTGAACCAGAGAGGAGAGAGAGAAGAGAGGAGGAGGGGAATGGCCAACATGATACTGCAATAGTACTTGTGAACCATACTGGCAGAGTACCTGACCACTGTGACTGACCCAAGATTAAGGAAATCCTTGACTATGTACAGACTCAGTGAGCATAGCCTTGCTATTGAGAAAGGCCACAGTAGGCAGACCTGGCTCTCAAGAGAAGACAGGCTATGTGCACACTGCCCACAAAATGAGGTGGAAATTGAGCTGCAATTCCTAATCTCCTGACAAATGTATGACCATATTAGAGACACATATTTCCCTCAGATTACACAGACTCTCAAAGAATATGAAAACAAATCCAATTTGAACTCCCATATCTACTAGGTGAAATACCACAGTGTGCCATCACAGCGGCAAGATTTGTGAGCTGTTGCCACAAGAAAAAGGCAACCAGTGAAGAACAAACACCATTGTAAATACAACCCATATTTACGTTTATTTATTTTCCCTTTTGTACTTTAACTATTTGCACATCGTTACAACACTTTAAATAGACACATAATGACATTTGAAATGTGTTTATTCTTTTGAAACTGTAATGTTTACTGTACATTTTTATTGCCTATTTCACTTTAGTTTTATTATCCACTTCACTTGCTTTGGCAATGTTAACATATGTCTCCCATGCCAATGAAGGCCATACATTAGAGAGAGAGAGAGAGAGAGAGAAAGAGAGACAGAGACAGAGAGAGAGAGAGAGAGAGACAGAGACAGAGACAGAGAGAGAGACAGAGAGAGAGAGAGAGAGAGAGAGAGAGAGAGAGAGAGAGAGAGAGAGAGAGAGAGAGAGAGAGAGGAGAGAGAGAGAGAGAGAGAGAGAGAGAGAGAGAGAGAGAGAGAGAGAGAGAGAGAGAGAGAGAGAGAGAGAGAGAGGACAGAAAGAGAGAGAGAGAGAGAGAGACAGAGAGAGAGAGAGACAGAGACAGAGAGAGAGACAGAGAGAGAGAAGAGACAGAGAGAGAGAGAGAGAGAGTAAGAGAGAAACAGAGAGAGAGAAGACAGAGAGAGAGAGAGACAGAGAGAGAGAGAGACAGAGACAGAGAGAGAGAGAGAATGGAAAGTAAAAGCTGAGAGGTGAGGTGGGAGGAAGAGAAATTAAGTCAGAGGAAGAAGAGGATGCCAATTAGAGAGATGAGGGGGATGGCCAACACAATACCCTAACAGTGCTAGAGACCCAAAGAGAGAGGAGAGAAGAGACAGAGCAGAAGACGAGGAATGGCCAGTATGAACAGCCTTGCATTGCTAAGCGCCATGTTTATATATTTAGCTGAGGTAATGGTGGGGCAAGTGATGATCATCTCGTCTATGCTAAACTCAATAGAGGCTGTGGAAAAGCATCCTGAGCTAGCTTGGGGGGTAGAAAAGAAAGTCTGAAACTGAATGGCATTCTACATTCTACTGTCAGACAGAGAGACGAGAGAGAGGAAGGCTTTGAGCTGTGTTGTACCATATTATAATGGCAGACATCACTGTGTACTCTTCATGTGAACAGGCCTTAATGTAGGCACCACTAGTGCTCTCTCTCTCTCTCTTTCTCTCCGGGCTTTCCCCTTCCTCAGATAACAGCTGTTTCTGATTACATTTCAACTAAGATGCCAGAGTTTAAAAAATACTAAAAAAAGTCCAAGTGAAAGCTTGTTAGAACTGTTGCCTCTGAAGCTGCTATCAATATGAGCGTGTGTAGCATCTGGATCGCTGTGGGTAGATCCACTCCCGGTCTTTTAAACGGCACATCTTGCACCCAGACCTCAGAGCTGTCTTTGGGGTCTTTGAGGGTAGTTCAGGCATGTCAAATTTCATTGTGACTAGTGGTTAATGTGCTTTATAAAAACCCACTTATCACTTCTTCTTTCCCCGTGAACAAACTACACATGAAATACTTTATAGGCTCTTAAATGTCTTGTAGCCTGCCGAGAGATACAGACCGGGGATGAAGGGGACAGGAGAGAAATACTGGAAGCAGAGGAGAGGAATGAAGAAAGGAAGGGAGACAAACACACACACCTGGGAGGTGTACTGCTGTGTGGTGGGGAGGGGGGCACCACAGCCTCCATGAGGGCACCGTGACTTATCCGGCAGTGTTTTCATTCCAGGCCTCTCTACCCCCTGTCCAGAACACTGTGTGTGTGTGTGTGTGTGTGTGTGTGTGTGTGTGTGTGTGTGTGTGTGTGTGTGTGTGTGTGTGTGTGTGTGTGTGTGTGTGTGTGTGTGTTTGTGTGTGTGTGTTTGTTTGCCTATAGATGCCTCGGTTGGATTGAACAACGATTTGTCGTGCCTGCCATTGGCTGGATCTAAATGAACCGTTGGAACACAGGGTTATTTCAGGGCCAGGTGAGAGAGAGAAGAGAAGGACTATGTTTGCTGTAGTCTACTGTTTACTGGGTGACAGTCAGTCCCACCCTCCCTCTGGTGGTACAACAGGCCACTGCTCTATACTGTATACTGCCTTTACATGAAGCCTTTACATTTCACATTGTTATGCAATGATGATTTTTTACTAATGATCTTGAACTAGAGATTAGCTGCAGTACTGTATACCTCTCTTCTACGGATCAGGTGTGTTAAGACGACAGCTGCAGTACTGTATACCTCTCTTCTACGGATCAGGTGTGTTAAGACGACAGCTACAGTACTATACACCTCTCTTCTACGGATCCGGTGTGTTAAGACGACAGCTACAGTACTGTATACCTCTCTTCTACGGATCAGGTGTGTTAAGACGACAGCTACAGTACTATATACACCTCTCTTCTACGGATCAGGTGTGTTAAGACGACAGCTACAGTACTGTATACCTCTCTTCTACGGATCAGGTGTGTTAAGACGACAGCTACAGTACTATATACACCTCTCTTCTACGGATCAGGTGTGTTAAGACGACAGCTACAGTACTATATACACCTCTCTTCTACGGATCAGGTGTGTTAAGACGACAGCTACAGTACTGTATACCTCTCTTCTACGGATCAGGTGTGTTAAGACGACAGCTGCAGTACTGTATTCCGCTCTTCCACGGATCAGGTGTGTTAAGACGACAGCTGCAGTACTGTATTCCGCTCTGCCACGGATCAGGTGTGTTAAGATGACAGCTTCAGTACTATATACCTCTCTTCCACGGATCAGGTGTGTTAAGACGACAGCTTCAGTACCATATACCTCTCTTCCACGGATCAGGTGTGTTAAGACAACAGCTGCAGTACTATATACCTCTCTTCCACGGATCAGGTGTGTTAAGACGACAGCTGCAGTACTGTATTCCGCTCTTCCACGGATCAGGTGTGTTAAGACGACAGCTTCAGTACTATATTCACCTCTCTTCCACGGATCAGGTGTGTTAAGACGACAGCTTCAGTACTATATACACCTCTCTTCTACGGATCAGGTGTGTTAAGACGACAGCTACAGTACTGTATACCTCTCTTCTACGGATCAGGTATGTTAAGACGACAGCTGCAGTACTGTATTCCGCTCTTCCACGGATCAGGTGTGTTAAGACGACAGCTGCAGTACTGTATTCCGCTCTGCCACGGATCAGGTGTGTTAAGACGACAGCTTCAGTACTATATACCTCTCTTCCACGGATCAGGTGTGTTAAGACGACAGCTTCAGTACCATATACCTCTCTTCCACGGATCAGGTGTGTTAAGACAACAGCTGCAGTACTATATACCTCTCTTCCACGGATCAGGTGTGTTAAGACGACAGCTACAGTACTATATACACCTCTCTTCTACGGATCAGGTGTGTTAAGACGACAGCTACAGTACTATATACACCTCTCTTCTACGGATCAGGTGTGTTAAGACGACAGCTACAGTACTGTATACCTCTCTTCTACGGATCAGGTGTGTTAAGACGACAGCTGCAGTACTGTATTCCGCTCTTCCACGGATCAGGTGTGTTAAGACGACAGCTGCAGTACTGTATTCCGCTCTGCCACGGATCAGGTGTGTTAAGATGACAGCTTCAGTACTATATACCTCTCTTCCACGGATCAGGTGTGTTAAGACGACAGCTTCAGTACCATATACCTCTCTTCCACGGATCAGGTGTGTTAAGACGACAGCTGCAGTACTGTATTCCGCTCTGCCACGGATCAGGTGTGTTAAGACGACAGCTGCAGTACTGTATTCCGCTCTTCCACGGATCAGGTGTGTTAAGACGACAGCTTCAGTACTATATTCACCTCTCTTCCACGGATCAGGTGTGTTAAGACGACAGCTTCAGTACTATATACACCTCTCTTCTACGGATCAGGTGTGTTAAGACGACAGCTACAGTACTGTATACCTCTCTTCTACGGATCAGGTATGTTAAGACGACAGCTGCAGTACTGTATTCCGCTCTTCCACGGATCAGGTGTGTTAAGACGACAGCTGCAGTACTGTATTCCGCTCTGCCACGGATCAGGTGTGTTAAGACGACAGCTTCAGTACTATATACCTCTCTTCCACGGATCAGGTGTGTTAAGACGACAGCTTCAGTACCATATACCTCTCTTCCACGGATCAGGTGTGTTAAGACAACAGCTGCAGTACTATATACCTCTCTTCCACGGATCAGGTGTGTTAAGACGACAGCTGCAGTACTGTATTCCGCTCTTCCACGGATCAGGTGTGTTAAGACGACAGCTTCAGTACTATATTCACCTCTCTTCCACGGATCAGGTGTGTTAAGACGACAGCTTCAGTACTATATACACCTCTCTTCTACGGATCAGGTGTGTTAAGACGACAGCTACAGTACTGTATACCTCTCTTCCACGGATCAGGTGTGTTAAGACGACAGCTACAGTACTGTATACCTCTCTTCCACGGATCAGGTTTGTTAAGACGACAGCTGCAGTACTGTATTCCGCTCTTCCACGGATCAGGTGTGTTAAGACGACAGCTGCAGTACTGTATTCCGCTCTGCCACGGATCAGGTGTGTTAAGACGACAGCTTCAGTACTATATACCTCTCTTCCACGGATCAGGTGTGTTAAGACGACAGCTTCAGTACCATATACCTCTCTTCCACGGATCAGGTGTGTTAAGACAACAGCTGCAGTACTATATACCTCTCTTCCACGGATCAGGTGTGTTAAGACGACAGCTGCAGTACTGTATTCCGCTCTTCCACGGATCAGGTGTGTTAAGACGACAGCTTCAGTACTATATTCACCTCTCTTCCACGGATCAGGTGTGTTAAGACGACAGCTTCAGTACTATATACACCTCTCTTCTACGGATCAGGTGTGTTAAGACGACAGCTACAGTACTGTATACCTCTCTTCTACGGATCAGGTATGTTAAGACGACAGCTGCAGTACTGTATTCCGCTCTTCCACGGATCAGGTGTGTTAAGACGACAGCTGCAGTACTGTATTCCGCTCTGCCACGGATCAGGTGTGTTAAGACGACAGCTTCAGTACTATATACCTCTCTTCCACGGATCAGGTGTGTTAAGACGACAGCTTCAGTACCATATACCTCTCTTCCACGGATCAGGTGTGTTAAGACAACAGCTGCAGTACTATATACCTCTCTTCCACGGATCAGGTGTGTTAAGACGACAGCTGCAGTACTGTATTCCGCTCTTCCACGGATCAGGTGTGTTAAGACGACAGCTTCAGTACTATATTCACCTCTCTTCCACGGATCAGGTGTGTTAAGACGACAGCTTCAGTACTATATACACCTCTCTTCTACGGATCAGGTGTGTTAAGACGACAGCTACAGTACTGTATACCTCTCTTCCACGGATCAGGTGTGTTAAGACGACAGCTACAGTACTGTATACCTCTCTTCTACGGATCAGGTGTGTTAAGACGACAGCTACAGTACTGTATACCTCTCTTCCACGGATCAGGTTTGTTAAGACGACAGCTGCAGTACTGTATTCCGCTCTTCCACGGTTCAGGTGTGTTAAGACGACAGCTTCAGTACTATATACCTCTCTTCCACGGATCAGGTGTGTTAAGACGACAGCTTCAGTACCATATACCTCTCTTCCACGGATCAGGTGTGTTAAGACAACAGCTGCAGTACTATATACCTCTCTTCCACGGATCAGGTGTGTTAAGACGACAGCTGCAGTACTGTATTCCGCTCTTCCACGGATCAGGTGTGTTAAGACGACAGCTTCAGTACTATATTCACCTCTCTTCCACGGATCAGGTGTGTTAAGACGACAGCTTCAGTACTATATACACCTCTCTTCTACGGATCAGGTGTGTTAAGACGACAGCTACAGTACTGTATACCTCTCTTCTACGGATCAGGTATGTTAAGACGACAGCTGCAGTACTGTATTCCGCTCTTCCACGGATCAGGTGTGTTAAGACGACAGCTGCAGTACTGTATTCCGCTCTGCCACGGATCAGGTGTGTTAAGACGACAGCTGCAGTACTGTATTCCGCTCTTCCACGGATCAGGTGTGTTAAGACGACAGCTTCAGTACTATATTCACCTCTCTTCCACGGATCAGGTGTGTTAAGACGACAGCTTCAGTACTATATACACCTCTCTTCTACGGATCAGGTGTGTTAAGACGACAGCTACAGTACTGTATACCTCTCTTCTACGGATCAGGTATGTTAAGACGACAGCTGCAGTACTGTATTCCGCTCTTCCACGGATCAGGTGTGTTAAGACGACAGCTGCAGTACTGTATTCCGCTCTGCCACGGATCAGGTGTGTTAAGACGACAGCTTCAGTACTATATACCTCTCTTCCACGGATCAGGTGTGTTAAGACGACAGCTTCAGTACCATATACCTCTCTTCCACGGATCAGGTGTGTTAAGACAACAGCTGCAGTACTATATACCTCTCTTCCACGGATCAGGTGTGTTAAGACGACAGCTGCAGTACTGTATTCCGCTCTTCCACGGATCAGGTGTGTTAAGACGACAGCTTCAGTACTATATTCACCTCTCTTCCACGGATCAGGTGTGTTAAGACGACAGCTTCAGTACTATATACACCTCTCTTCTACGGATCAGGTGTGTTAAGACGACAGCTACAGTACTGTATACCTCTCTTCCACGGATCAGGTGTGTTAAGACGACAGCTACAGTACTGTATACCTCTCTTCCACGGATCAGGTTTGTTAAGACGACAGCTGCAGTACTGTATTCCGCTCTTCCACGGATCAGGTGTGTTAAGACGACAGCTGCAGTACTGTATTCCGCTCTGCCACGGATCAGGTGTGTTAAGACGACAGCTTCAGTACTATATACCTCTCTTCCACGGATCAGGTGTGTTAAGACGACAGCTTCAGTACCATATACCTCTCTTCCACGGATCAGGTGTGTTAAGACAACAGCTGCAGTACTATATACCTCTCTTCCACGGATCAGGTGTGTTAAGACGACAGCTGCAGTACTGTATTCCGCTCTTCCACGGATCAGGTGTGTTAAGACGACAGCTTCAGTACTATATTCACCTCTCTTCCACGGATCAGGTGTGTTAAGACGACAGCTTCAGTACTATATACACCTCTCTTCTACGGATCAGGTGTGTTAAGACGACAGCTACAGTACTGTATACCTCTCTTCTACGGATCAGGTATGTTAAGACGACAGCTGCAGTACTGTATTCCGCTCTTCCACGGATCAGGTGTGTTAAGACGACAGCTGCAGTACTGTATTCCGCTCTGCCACGGATCAGGTGTGTTAAGACGACAGCTTCAGTACTATATACCTCTCTTCCACGGATCAGGTGTGTTAAGACGACAGCTTCAGTACCATATACCTCTCTTCCACGGATCAGGTGTGTTAAGACAACAGCTGCAGTACTATATACCTCTCTTCCACGGATCAGGTGTGTTAAGACGACAGCTGCAGTACTGTATTCCGCTCTTCCACGGATCAGGTGTGTTAAGACGACAGCTTCAGTACTATATTCACCTCTCTTCCACGGATCAGGTGTGTTAAGATGACAGCTTCAGTACTATATACACCTCTCTTCTACGGATCAGGTGTGTTAAGACGACAGCTACAGTACTGTATTCCGCTCTGCCACGGATCAGGTGTGTTAAGACGACAGCTTCAGTACTATATACCTCTCTTCCACGGATCAGGTGTGTTAAGATGACAGCTTCAGTACCATATACCTCTCTTCCACGGATCAGGTGTGTTAAGACGACAGCTGCAGTACTGTATTCCGCTCTTCCACGGATCAGGTGTGTTAAGACGACAGCTTCAGTACTATATTCACCTCTCTTCCACGGATCAGGTGTGTTAAGACGACAGCTTCAGTACTATATACACCTCTCTTCTACGGATCAGGTGTGTTAAGACGACAGCTACAGTACTGTATTCCGCTCTTCCACGGATCAGGTGTGTTAAGACGACAGCTACAGCACTATACACCTCTCTTCCACGGATCAGGTGTGTTAAGACGACAGCTTCAGTACTATAGCGTATCCAGCCATTACAGGAAGCAGTAGTATCTCTATTCTCTCCAGCGTATATAGGAGCCATACAGTCCAGCCCAGAGAGAGTTCCTCCTTCCCATGATGCCTTTCAAGTCCTCTAATCCCCAGCTTCATTTGATGCTGTTCCCTCTGCTGTTAGAGGAGGCTTTTATCTGCTCAATATTAATACTGTGCCGGGAGAGGGCGGGGGGGGCTCAGGCACGGTACTTAATAGAAATATAAATTATTCACAAGGAGCGTCTTCTGGTAGGCACATAGGCTAGTATCGATGTATGTACACAAATCAGATCATGATTGGGGCTTTGTTGCATACAATCAAAACAAAATGTATTCATAAATTCAGCCCATGAGGGAAAGAGTGTGGTCTTTTTGAAGAAATTCTCATTATTGGGAGAGGAAAGGGGTTGGGGGAAGAGAGATAAGAACAAATGAATGCAGAGTACACCGGGAGGGGTAATAAATATAAGCTCAACAAGTGCCAAATGTTGCTTGCTAGTTGGTGTTTTTGCCTCTGGATCTGTACTGTGTGTGTGTGTCCCCAACTCAAGTGAAAAGTACAAATCAATGCAGTACGGGCTCCCAGTGGCAGCTGTGCTGTATAACAGGGCTGAGCTCTGACACCCCACAGGGGCTCTCCTCTCCTCTTACTCTCCTCCCCTTTCATCTACTTGGCATCCTCTTCTTCCTCTGACTTAATTTCTCTTCCTCCCACTTTTCTCTCTCTCTCTCTCTCTCTCTCTCTCTCTCTCTCTCTCTCTCTCTCTCTCTCTCTCTCTCTCTCTCTCTCTCTCTCTCTCTCTCTCTCTCTCTCTCTCTCTCTCTCTCTCTCTCTCTCTCTCTCTCTCTCTCTCTCTCTCTCTCTCTCTCTCTCTCTCTCAAAATTCAATAAAGGGGCTTTATTGGGAAATGTGTTTACATTAACAAAGCAAGTGAAATAGACAAACAAAAGTCTAAATAAGGAATAGAGACATTTCAAATGTCATGTTATGTCTATATACAGTTTTGTAACGATGTACACAAGTACAATATAGGTTGTATTTACAATGGTGTTCTTCACTGGTGGTAATTCGCCCAATAGATATGGGAGGGGTGGGTCTGAGGGAAATATGTGTCTCTAATATGGTCATACATTTGGCAGGAGGTTAGGAAGTCTCATCTCATTTTGTGGGCAGTATGCACATAGCCTGTCTTCTCTTGAGAGCCAGGTCTGCCTACTGCGGCCTCTCTCAATAGCAAGGCTATGCTCACTGAGTCTGTACATAGTCAAAGCTTTGGCTCAGTCACAGTGGTCAGGTATTCTGCAACTGTGTACTCTCTGTTTAGGGCCAAATAGAATTCTAGTTTGCTGAGTTTTTTTGTTAATTCTTTCCAATGTGTCAAGTAATTATCTTTTTGTTTTTCTCATGATTTGGTTGGGTCAAATTGTGTTGCTGTCCTGGGGAGCTGCTTGTGTTGGAGAACAGAGCCCCAGGACCAGTTTGCTTAGGAGACTCTTCTCCAGGTTCATCTCTCTGTAGGTGATGGCTTTGTTATTGTCATGCCCTGACCATAGAGAGCCTTTTTATTCTCTATTTTGGTTAGGTCGGGGTGTGACTAGGGTTGGTGATCTAGTGCATTTATTTCTATGTTGGCCTGGTATGGTTCCCAATCAGAGGCAGCAGTTTATCGGTGTCTCTGATTGGGGATCATATTTAGGCAGCCATTTCCACACTGGGTTTTGTGGGATCTTGTTTTTGTGTAGTTGCCTGGGAGCACTGCATTTGCTACACGTTTCGTTTGCTGTTTATTGTTTTTGTGAGTTTCATTTAATAAACATGTGGAACTCTATGTGCAAATACAATATAGCAAGTAAAACACTGGAATGGTAGATTTGCAGTGGAAGAATGTGAAAAGTAGAGATAGAAATAATGGGGTGCAAAGGAGCAAAAGTAATCTGTGAGCTGCTCTGACAGCTGGTTCTTAAAGCTAGTGAGGGAGATAAGTGTTTCCAGTTTCAGAGATTTTTGTAGTTCATTCCAGTCATTGGCAGCAGAACTAGAAGGAGAGGAGGCCAAAGGAAGTATTGGTTTGAGGGTGACCAGAGAGTCACCTGCTGGAGCGCGTGCTACAGGTGGGTGCTGTTATGGTGACCAGCGAGCTGAGATAAGGGGGGACTTTACCTAGCAGGGTCTTGTAGATGACCTGGAGCCAGAGGGTTTGGCGATGAGTATGAAGCGAGGGCCAGCCCACGAGAGCGTCTGCTGTTAATGATAATGCAGAGGATTTTCCCAAGACCGCTGCTGCCGCATATCCCACGGTAGTTATTGGGGTCAAATTTGTCTCCACTTTGTGGATTGGGGCGATCAGTCCTTGGTTCCAAATATTGGGGAAGATGCCATAGCTGAGGAGGATGTTAAAAAGTTGACGTACATTCAATTGGAATTTGTGATCTGTATATTTTATCATTTCATTAAGGATACCATCAACACCACAGGCCTTTTTGGGTTGGAGGGTTTGTATTTTGTCCTGTAATTCATTCAATGTCATTTGATAATCCAGTGGGTTCTGGTAGTCTTTAATAGTTGATTCAAAGATTTGTATTTGATCATGTATATGTTTTTGTTGTTTGTTGTTTGTTATAGAGCCAAAAAGATTGGAGAAGTGGTTTATCCATACCTCTCCATTTTGGATAGATACCTCTTCGTGTTGTTAGTTTAGTGTTTTCTAATTTTCCCAGAAGTGGTTAGATTCTATGGATTCTTCAATACATTGAGCTGATTTCTGACGTGCTGTTCCTTCTTTTTCTGTGGTGTATTTCTGTATTGTTTTAGTGATTCACCATAGTGAAGGTGTAGGCTCAGGTTTCCTGAGTCTCTATGTTTTTGTTGGGATAGGTTTCTCAAGGTCTTTCTTAGGTTTTTGTATTCTTCATCAAAACCATTTGTCATTGCTGTTAATTTCCTTAGGTTGTCTGCTTGAAATGTTTTGCTGTGATAGGGAAGCTGAGATGTATAAACTGTTAAAGTTTTCTACTGCCAAGTTCACACATTCACAATTACAGTGAAACGTTTTGTCCAGGAAGTTGTCTGGAAGTGATTGAATTTGTTCTTGCCTAATTGTATTTTGGTAGGTTTCGACACTACTTTTCTTCCAGGATATCGAAAAAACGACTCCGCAAGAAATGTCGTATTTTTGGCTTTGGCGTGTGATGAAACGACTAACACAACAAATACCGCCCAATTTGCCATTTTTTTTGTGCGTGGGATTACCGCTGAGTTTTACACAAGGGAGGAATTGCTGTCTTTGGAAACCATGCATGGCACTACCAGAGGTGAGGACTTGTTTGAGAGACTTGTCTCGGCTATGAACAAATTTGAGCTACGGTTTGAAAAATGAAGTGGCCTTACTACAGATGGAGTGCCATCCATGGCCGGCTCAAAAAAGGGGCAAACCGCATTAGTGAAAAAAGAAATGAGTTGTCTCAGTCTTGATCCAAGTGATTTAACTGTGTGCAACTACATCATACATTAAGAAAGTCTGTGTGCACAGCCCCTGAAGCCGAACAATGTAATGGCAACTGTAGTGTCAACCATCAATTTTATCAAAAGCAAAGGGATGAATAACCGCCAATTATAGGAGCTAGTGAGTGATCTTGCAAACCAGCGATCTCAAGGAGTGAGCAGTTGCTTGACTATGGTGTCACAAGCACTTTCTTGCCTTTCATTCTGCAGCCTGCTGGTCAGATCCAGAAAGACGTTGGCGACAACGATGCTGCTCTCTACAAGCGTTCTATAATTACAGTGCATCTTACCGTCTGCAAAGTGTTTCTTAGCAAGTTCTACCTAAAATAAATCGTGTTAGCCGCTAATGCTAATCGCTAGTTAAATGATTTGCTAAATGTACTAAGTCAACGCAATCTTAGCTGGCTAAGGCCTAGATAAGCATGTTGTTTGTGCAACGTTATCTTAAAAATCAGAGAGGAACAGGCAAAGCATGAATATGTTAGCTAGCTACACTTGGTAAGAAAACATGTCATGTAACATCTAATTAGGGTTCCCTGGAAACACTGACCAACATGGTTCCTACCCTGTCCAATAACTCCTCCCTGGCATCTTCATTCGTTGTCATGTCAAACAAGGTACTATATTCAAACTATAGAATTAGAATAACTCATTGTATTTCCATGATTCCAACAGTTCACCAATTAACTAGGCCTTTTACCCATATTATGCAGCTCTGTGGGGCACAATGTGGAAATGATAATAACATTGCAGGAAATGCAGAAATGGATGAAAAATGCTTGTTTGTTGTTGTTTGAAGTTGGATTGAACCGTATAAAACAAACAGAATGAAGAACACCCCCAATGAAATCACTTCTAATGTAGCTTTTTCCACCTTCGGGTCATGAACTACTCAGAAAGCATATTGAGAACTTTTATTCAAAAACATTAAATACTGTAATAAATGAGAAAAACACCGTGCTATGATATATTGGCCATATCACCCAGCCCTAAATGAAATACAGTGTCTGATTCCCCTGTGACATTGGGCCAACTATACCCATCACACTAGCTGCACAGAAATGATGCCTCAGGACACATAATGGGCTGCTGCTGGGGGGGAAAAAACATGGAATTCCTGGTCATGGGGGACAGTTGCAGGGTTGGGCATTGTTGTCAGTTGGAAGTCAGGGCGACTGGGCGAGAAAGAGCTCTGTCACGGCACAAATCAATAACCGCTTCTCCTCTTACTGTCTGAATAGTCTGGCACGTCGATAAGCTTGCCTCAATGAGACTACGTCTGTCTGGGGAACACTACTAGAGGCTGGTCGACTATTATGTTTAGTTAAAGCAGTGTACTGTACTGTACTTCACTCTGCTGGTGTGAACATGAAATGGAACTCCTTTTAAAGCTGGGAGCTCCAGCTAAAACAAGCACCGCATATATCTAGAAAAGTGTCTTATGTGGCACAGATAGAGAGGAAGCCAGCTGGCACCCTACAGAGAGAGACACTGAGGCAGGTCCCTAGGGTGTATGTGTCAGGTCTCTCACCCTTGCAGTGCGGCCGAAGGTGACACACTCACACACACTCACTTTTTCCCTTCAGCGAAAATCAACACCAGATGCTCTCTCCCTGCATATTGATTGTGTGCGGGAGGAGAGAAAGAGAGAGGAAATAAAGACAGAGAGAGCGAGAGAAAGAGATGAAGCGAGAGAGAGAGGGTGGTAAGAGAGTGATGTTGGGACAGAGAGACAGAGAGAGGGGTGAGGAGAGCGAGGTAGAGAGCCCATCTAGCTCTTTGCAGCACCATAAGTGGGGGCACAGCCGAGGGGATCCTCATTCACATAGACCAGACCAGACCAAACCACTTCTGCCATGTAGGCCTCGCAATGCAAATACGACCTTTCATTGTCACGAGCGACACTTGTCTGCTCTAAGTCTGTTGTTTGTTGATTTCAATTGAAGGATAACTGTGTACAGATAAATTGTACACCCGACTGTAAGCAGCATCACCTTTACTGCCCACCTGCTGTTGTTTTGTTCGGGACGAATTGGGCAAAGACATCATATTTCACCATATCGTTCAGGGCCACGCCAAGCTACGGCTAAAAGGCGATAGATGCAGAGGACAAGAAGTGTAACCTTATGGTGGTGAAGGAAAAGAGGGTGTGAGAGGGTAGAGGGGGGCTGGGGGTGTGTGTTTGTGTGTTATCACTGACCTCGGTGATGCGGGGGTTGGTACACTTGACGTTCTTGCTGGAGAGGTCTAGCCAGCGGGGGTTGAGGGGCGGGCAGTGGTGGCGCAGGGTACATCGGCCCTCTCCACTACACCAGCCACACTGGAACTTCCTTTGGGCCTTCAGACACATGCCACAGCTGTCCCTCTGGGCCGCACACTTATACAGGTGCACTGTGGGATTCAGGAGGACTCAGGTTAAACACAACAGTGCTGGAAACAGGAAACAGCATTTGATTTGACAACCTAACATTATAATGACTGCAGTGTAATGTAGTAGTGTACTGTATTCCTGGAGGATTTTTTGGGTTAAAACATGAGATTTTTTAACAAGGATACAACTGTGCTCTTCATTTGTTTGGGTAAAAGCGGGTATTATGCTGTGTCTGAATGGTCTCCAGCTGAGACAAGATGTTATTTGACAAGAAACATCTGTTTTATGTGTTGGTGAGATATGTCAACAAATTTGAGTGTGTGTGTGTGTTTGTTTGTTTGTTTGTGTGTGTGTCTGTATCTGTGTGTTTGTGTGTGTGTGTGTCTGTATCTGTGTGTTTGTTTGTGTGTGTGTGTGTGTGTGTGTGTGTGTGTGTGTGTGTGTGTGTGTGTGTGTGTGTGTGTGTGTGTGTGTGTGTGTGTGTGTGTGTCAGTCTTACCTTGTATTTTATCTGGGTTGTCTATAATGAAGTTGCCGTTCCAGACCACTGAGAAATCCACTGGCAACTCACTGATCTTCATCCCTTCATAAAGATACTGCAGGAGGGAGGGAGGGTGAAAGAGAGGTGGGGAGAGAGGGAGGAAAGAGCGCAAAAAAGAGGGGAAGACGGAAAGACAGAGCAAAAGAAAGGGAAAGAGAGGGAAGGGGGAGAGAATAAATCATTTCAGCATGAGAATCTTAAACCCCAGCCCCAACCCTGAGCCTGGTACCCCAACGTTGCTACAACCTTGCATCACCACCTCATTTGAGAGGAGAGTTAAGTGGAAGGCTTCAGGATTTGGATGTCCCCTTCTTTCACAGAGCTGCTGTCCTGAGATGCCTCCCTCCTGGCAGTCTGTGTGTGTTTGTGTGTGTCCTCTAGGAAAAGGGCTGGAGGGCAGAGCCTTACTGCAGTCCTCTCCTGTGTAATTACCCAAGTCAGGACCCATCTCTCCCCCAGCCTCCCCACTGACAGGGCACCGCTGCTGGATACAGGTGACATGGCCAGGGGCCTCACACCACCGGAGCTGGTTTTTCTCAGACACTGATACTCACTGACAGGTTGGCAATCATTGACATTCATTGACACAGAGTGAAAGTGGGCTTAAGTGCAAAATGGGAATTGATATTGTGCTATAAACGGAGTGAATGTAGGCGATAACCGGGGTGTTGTGGTGATATAGTGAAAATCATGTAATGTGGATACATCTGGCTTCGTGAATAAGAGAGAGATGGAAAATGTGTGTTTTCATTTGAATACATACACAGTATGCTGTGTTCATGTGCCGTGAGTGTTTGTGTCCTCTCCTGCAGTATGTGTGTATGTGAACGTGAGCCTTTGCTACCTAGCCTGTGTTGCTGTGAGTGTCCATCACGCATTTTAGCGTGTCTCCATGCCCTGCAGTGTGTACCCACCGAGCTGTTCTGACACTGTACAGAGGAGCTGTTGAAGCGCAGGGCGGTGACTCGGTGGCTGACCCCCTGGATGTGGAGGACACACTCGTACCCCCGCTGGCCTGACTGGGGCTGGGGGAGGTTCCGGGCCTTCAGGGTGATGGGCTTCACCTCCCCAGCCGGGATCAGAATCTCCTCCGAACGTACCAGCTGAGGACAGTCCTGGAGAGGGGGGACGGGAGAGTCAAAGGTATATAACATATCATAAATAAATATAACAACAGATAAACAAACACAGCAAGGCCAGCTGGGTAAAAATAGTGTTCTCTTGGTACGTGAGAGATCAAAAGTCCTTGACAGGGGAAGTGGTGGAGGGAGAAGAGAAGCAACAGCAGGGTCAAACAGGGTCATACGGGCGTCACTTCCTGGCTGGTGCTGGAGAGTGTTGGCTGCTCCACTTCTTCCACTCCAAAGCCTTTCTCACATAATAGGATCAATTCAGATGGTCAACCTTCCAAAATGCTGCCGGTGCTTTGCGACTGATGACAACTGACAGCCGGAGGAGAACTCTGCTGGATCATAGCAGGCCGGGGGAGAGGGGAGGCCAAAAATAGCTACAGCAGTGTGTGTGTGTGTGTGTGTGTGTGTGTGTGTGTGTGTGTGTGTGTGTGTGTGTGTGTGTGTGTGTGTGTGTGTGAGAGAGAGTGTGTGCTACGTATCAGTCATTGCTGCCGCAGTAGGTCTCTGTGGAGTGTGTGAAAAGGGAAGTGTGAAGAGAGAGAGAGACTGGCAACTGTCCTCATCTCTTCTGCAGCAGAAGTCTATCCTCTCTCTCAGGCAGACAGATCAATGGGTTACTTTACACCCCGATAGGTAAACACACTCCTTAACCACAGTCACACAGCAGGGTGTGAGCAGCCAACATCAGTGAAATCTCTTATCAAAGAACACACACACACACCCACACACATACTGTGCCACTCATACACATAAACAACCTGATTGATCTTGTCAAAACATCCCATTGTTACCGAGGTGTTAAAAGGCTCTAATAATCGACTTCTAATTGCTAGTACCAAATACATAGGGTTTGAATGGCAAACGTCAATATGGAGGGGCTTAGATGTGTCTGTCTGGAGACATGCCCCTCAGGCTGATAGGAGAGAGAGAGAGAGCGAGTGTGCTTGTGTGTCTGCAGTACGTACCTCAGAGGCGTTGACACGTCCCTCTTGGAAGGAGCAGCTGGAAGGGTCGTGGGTACACAGGTTTCGGTACTTGCACCAATGGCAGCGGAAGGCACTGTTCACGCAGGACAGACACCTGCACGGAGGGACAGACAGATGGACAGGACACACACTCAGGAAGCTGCACTAGTCAAGTGGGAGGAGGATGGCACAAAAGGAGCAACCGAGTGCAGCAGATCCCAAGTGGGCACATGCTGTTGATGCCCTTGTGGTTGGCACGGTACTTCCTAGTTCCTATACAAGTCTGCCAACCCCAACAGCCCTGTGGTTTGTAGTGGCACTATAACCGCTATGTATGACTAGAGGCAGCAGTACAGCATAGTGCAGGCCCCAATTGCACCCTATTCTCTACATATGCAGTACTTATGACCCAAAAGTAGTGCACTAAATAGGGAATAAAGTGTTTCAAAAAGGTTATTTGGCTGTCCCCATAGGAGAACACTTTTTTGTTCCAGGTAGAACCCTTTTTGGTTTTTAGGTTGAACCCTTTTTGGTTCCATTAAGAACCCACTGTGGAAAGGGTTCTACCTGGAACCAATAAAGGTTTTACCTGGCACCGAAAGGGTTCTACCTGGAACCAATAAGGGTTTTACCTGGCACCGAAAGGGTTCTACCTGGAACCAATAAGGGTTCTTCAAAAGGGTTCTCCTATGGGAACAGCAGTAGAACCCATTTAGGTTCTAGATAGCACCTTTTTTCTAAGAGTGTAGGGTACAAAGTCAGGGAAGGAGTGAGGTAAAGTGAGTTATGGGGACAAATAAGATGTTGGCACAGCTTGATCCTGTCATTACCATTAGGCCAGTATTGTTGTAATGTGATTGTAATTACCAGCTGGCAGGGGGCACAGTGCCCGCGTGCTGCTGTAGATGCCCTGGGCAGGGTGGGAATGGGGGAGTGGGGTAGAGATGTAGCTGGCATCTTCTGTGCATGTATACTGCACGCATACACCCCCCCCCCCCCACCCCAACCTCAAACCATGTCCCTGTGCTCATCCTGTGCTAAATGAGATGAGGGAGGAGGGTTGGAGGATATAGAGGGATGGCAAACAGCAGACGCAGCCTAGGGGAGAGGATGACGACAGGATGTGTGTGTGTGCGTGCATACTCTTGTGCTTGTGTGTGTTGCCAACGTTATGCGCATGTGTGCCTGCCAACATGATGGCTCAGATCTCTCAGGAAGCGAGGAAGGGGAAATTAGAGTGTAGTTGTCAGCAGGTTAGGGTGTAGAGCTTCAGGAAGCAAACTCTGTCCCCTAAGGGTAGCATTACAGTGATGTTGATTGAAATGGTTGTAACATTTTCTGACTCTCTTCTGTTTGGATCCCATAGACAGGAAGTCCAGGTCTTTATGACTGTATCTGAAATGGCATCCTATTGTCTACATAGTGCACTACTTTTGACCAGGGCCCGCAAATAGGGTGCCATTTTGGACTAAGCCTATGACTGGTACAGTAATTATTCCCTCCGGATAGTCTTACTGTACAGTATATTGAGGAATTCATTGTTGGAGGGAGGTAAAGTCTATGCTTCTATTTTCTTTTCCTGCAACGAGGCTGGATAAATGATGCATACTTATGCTGAAATATTCACCAGTGCAAAAGCATGGGAGGGATCCCTGGCAAGCACACTCTAATTCAGAAGAATGAGGCTGATTCAACCGCCGACATAGCAGTGTGTGTGTCTGTATGTGTGTGTATTTGTGTATCCGTCTATGAGCGTGGTCTCATAGACTAGACATAACATAGTAATTGTAAATCCGAGACACTCAAATTACACTGAACAAAAATATAAACGCAACAAGTGTTGGTTTCATGAGCTGAAACTCATCACGGACAACTTTAGCATTTGAGATAATTAGCGACATTTCAACTACTGACTACTTTTTAGCTACTTTGCAACTACTCAACATGTTAGCTAACCCTAACCATAACCCTTTAACTAACACTTCCCCTAACCATAACCCTTTAACTAACACTTCCCCTAACTTTAACCCTTTAACCTAACTCCTCAACTTAACCCTAACCCTTTAACCTAAGTCCTCAACTTAACCCTAACCTTAACCCTTTAACCTAACTCTTCAACTTAACCCTTTAACCTAACTCCTCAACTTAACCCTAACCCTTTAACCTAACTCCTCAACTTAACCCTAACCCTTTAACCTAAGTCCTCAACTTAACCCTAACCTTAACCCTTTAACCTAACTCTTCAACTTAACCCTTTAACCTAACTCCTCAACTTAACCCTAACCCTTTAACCTAACTCCTCAACTTAACCCTAACCTTAACCCTTTAACCTAACTCCTCAACATAACCTTAATTAACCTAACTCCTCAACTTGACCCTAACATTAACCCTAACTGCTAGCCTAGCTAATGTTAGCCACCTAGCTAGAATTTGTAACATATCATTTATTTTTCAAATTTGTAACATATTGTACGTTTTACCAATTCGTAACATATAATACAAATTGTAATTCGTAATATATCATACGAAATGGGTGATGGACATCCACAAATGAATACATACCATGCCTATAGAATAATACTAAATGCTCTGAGACCAGGTTGGTGTGTGTGTGTGTTATGTCAGCCTTCTAAACTTGAGTAAGTACGAGCTATGCTCCCTGATTGCTCCCTGATTATCTGAGTAGACGTGGGAGCTCTTAATAGCGTACACTGTGACTTTGTGTTCCACTCAGACAGGCTCCTCAGACTACAGACACGAGGACACAGTCAGACACTGACACTAGAGAGGAGGAGAGGGTGGAGGGCAGGGGAGAGGCCTTTCAAAACAAAACAGAGGGCTATGACATCCAACAGAGCCAGTGTCAGACTAAGAGTCTACAATAAGCAGTGTTTCTACATGGCAGAGATCCAGGATTCATTATGGCAATTGCCAGAGTTTTCCGTTGTAGAGCTCAAGGGAGGGAACAGTTTAGATCAGATTGCATTAGACATCACAGGGGCTATTTTAGGGTTACGAGGCTCAGACTGAGGGCAGACAAGGTTAGGAAGTAGGGACACTGTGACATATTCGCACAGTATTGATTCAGTAGTGTGCTCCGGGACTGCAGGACTCCAGGGCCTGTATTCACAAATACTGATCTAGGATAAGGACCCCCCTGTCCATATAATCTTATTCATAATGATCTAATGGGGAATCTTAGCTGATCCTAGATCAGTAGTGAACACTGGCCCAGGAATGCAGGGGGAGGAGAAAAGGAAGGATACTCACAGTTGGTGGACACTGCAGTTGTAGAACTTGACCTCTGTGCTGATGACCATCTGGCCAGTCTCCTTAGAGTTCAGCCTTAACTCTACACCTGACCAGTCTAGAGAGCGAGCAAGATAGAGAAAAAGGAGGGGGAGAGAGAGAGATATATATAGAGAGAGAACGATGAATGAAGGAAGCACTTACACAAATGACACACTATAATGTGTAGCGGCATGTACCAACCCTTCCAGGCTTCAATGCAACCTGTTTTAGAATACAAATCAAATCAGATTGTGGCAGTCACATGCGCCGAATACAACAGGTGTTGACTGTACAGTGAAATGCTTACTTACGAGCCCCTAACCAACCAGTGGAGAAACACACACTAACTCACCCCCATCTTTCTCTTGTAGTAGTCTCTCTACCTTTCCATTGTCAAGAGCACAGCCCTCTTCTTTCTCTAGCAGTCCCTCTATCCCTCAGGTTTCTTCCTTCCCCTCCAGTAGTTTATCCCCCCCCCAGTTTCCACCCCTTCTTTTAACCAATCCATCTTTCAGTCTGTCCTTCTGTCTGTCCCCTGTTCACCTTCTGAGTCCACCGGCGGTCTGGAAGGGGCCCAGAGGGAAGGTAGCGGGCTGCAGACAGTGCCGGTGTGGCCACTGCCCAGTTTGGCTAGTCCCGGTGGGTACCTGGTGCCAGTCTCTGCTCTGGGACATGTGGGTCTGAGTGGTTACCAGGTACCTGCTGAGGACCAAGCTGACCCATCCGGCTGGCCACTCATCCCACGCAAACACTCATCTCATCCCACAGTCCGAGTCCAACAACACCAACACACAGTATAACCCATGTTCTCCTTTTTTACTATCTCTTAGTCTCTCCATTACTAGCATCATAGGAAAGCACCATCTGTGACTGCAGTGATTTGGCAGTGTCTGGTAATCTGAACAACATACTCATAGTTATTCTACTATAAAGGCGATAGCAAATCTCTGTGTTATGAAGAATGCTGCCTTGTTATTGAATTTGTTTTGGTTGATGGTGAGTGTCTGGTTTAGATGTAGAATCTTAATTTGATCACTCTTTTGTTGCTGAGAATGTTCCTACACAGCAGGAAATGCAAACGTGTAGTGTCTTTGAGTTTTAAAAAGGCTTCTAAAGTTTGTAATTTCCACTTTGAAATTTCAGACTTTCAGATTTCCCCTATTGAAAAATGTATCAACCTGTACAAAAAAGACCATTAATTATAATCCACGTAATAATTCACATTTCCTGTTGCTACAGGATTATTTTCATGCTTTATCAAACTGGGTCAAATTAAGATCCGACATCTGTACATCTACACCAGCATGGAGCCTGCCTGTACGTACAACCTCTCTCCCAGTGAGAGAACAGCAGAGATGTGATGTTTAAAGCAGAAAGCAGGCTTAGGTTTGAGCTCAGATGGTTTTGTGTGGGAGGTTTCAATGACCCTACATACTCTCTTCTCTCTCACTGCACCTGCTGGGGAGATGCATTTTTGCTTTCCCACACACCAGACTGTACACCACCCAGCTCAGCCCTGCATTTCAGCTTTGCTTTACGGAATTCTATTTGGCAACTACAAGCACACAGAAAGTATCCTCTGTTAGTTTGGCTGTTCCTGTTCCTGTGTCTGCCATTTAGTTTCCATATCAGGCAGATAAGATGTCTCCCTTTTTCCCTCTCTCCTTCCTCCCTTCCCTAGCTCCTCCACTGCCTCGCCCACCTCTCCCTCACCCTCCTCATCACCCTCCCGCCTTCTTTTGCAGTCATTACTTCTGCACATGATCAATGTTCAATAATCTATCCCCTGTTAGGCAAGCAGGCAGGCAAGCCTGTCCAGGCTGATGAGGGTCAGGGATGTATGCATGTGTATGTGTATTAGGTCTGGGTGGTATACCTTATTTTACTATATACCGGTATTGATGCACGGACCGGATTGAGTTTTACTTTACCTTCTATAACGGTATTTCAACGTTTGGTTTCATTAAATGTGATACGCAACTCTGGCGCGTATAATGTCCGTTTTGATAGTTTTCTGTTTGCTACTTGAGTCACCTCGCTCCCTCTCCTCGTGCTGCTGCATGCCGCTAACCACACCAAGCCCTGCCCCCTGTCACTCAAGGAGAGAGCAGTTGTTGGACCACGGAGTCACCAGCACTTTCTTGCCATTCATTCTGCATGGTCAGATGAACGCAACAATCTTGGTGACATGCTGCTTTTCACAAGCATTCCATAATTACACTCTTCGTTTGTGTATCTTACTGTCTGCAAACTAAGGTTCGCTAGTTTGTCTTTTCTTTGCGAGGTGTTGCTAAAATAATTTGTGTTAGCTGCTAATCGCTAGTTAGCTGGCTAAATGTACTAAGAATCAGAGCAAATGTAGCTAGTTAGCTAATACTGCCTGGTACCAGTGCTGATGTAGGCCTAGATAAGCATGTTTGTGCAGGGGTATCTTATCAGAAAGGAATAGGCAAAGCATGAATATGTTGGCTGGCTAACAATTTTTACCTTGTCAGCTCAGGGATTTGATCTAGCAACCTTTCGGTTACTGGCCCAACACTCTAACGACTGCCATTTCTAATGTATGTGTTGCCACCCTGAGTATGAATACTCAGAAAGCATATTTAGAACTTGTATTATTCAAAAACATCAAATACTGTAAAACATGTGACAAATATTGTGATATTATATTTTGTCCACTTCGCACAGCCCTAATATGTATGTGTGTGTGTGTGTGTGTGTGAGGGGGGATTGTGAGGAGATAAGACATTTATTAGGGGAGAGAAATTTTATCCCCCACCGAGCACCACCGACTAGGGGACTGATGGGGTAAACATGGCTGCTATTTACTCTCAGAGATGGGATTACAGCAACAGCACACACACACACACACACACACACACACACACACACACACACACACACACACACACACACACACACACACACACACACACACACACACACACACACACACACACACACACACACTCTTTGTGACTGGCAAATAGCGATTGTATGCGTGTGATCACCTATGATGTCACACATTAATGTCACATGTTATACATGAATGATCGTCCAGATATGGGGTGAGCTCTCAAATATTTAGGCGCTCACAAAACCTGGGCACCCCATCTCAAGCAGACTGGGAAAATATATATATATACATATCTTGGAAAGGGACATCATCTTGTTCCAACCCGTTACTAACTCACCATCCTTAAGCTACTCCTTGTTTTCTCCCTCCCCATCATCATCTTAGTTCTACAAGGACCCAGTCTGTGCCTACCTCCACCTCCACAGTGCTAACTGGCTTCAGTGCTGTGTGTTAGCCTCATGTGAGGACAGTAATCTGGGCAGCTCTATCCGGCCACAGGCCTTGGTCCCTGGTCCTCCTGCCTCCTTAATGGGCCCAGGGCCCATTGGAGCACACTGCCCAGCAGGAAGACTGGTCTGGGGGCAGGGGGAGCTTGTTATGCTGCCAGCCTGGAGCGCCACCCACGTGGCGGTTTGGATCAATGAAATGACCAGATGTGGGATTAATGAGGGGAGATCAATGTGTGTGTCGTTAAGAGAGTGGAGATGGAAAGAGGGAACATCGAACATCTCGTTAACACACAACCCTACAGGAGCTTATAAATAGCAGAGAGATAAAGTGAAAAAAAGAACTCAAACAACGGTTGTAATGCCTAAGCCAGCTGCTGCCCTGTGTATAATTGTGTGGCTCCAATCCATCTATCACCTTGAGTTTAATCTACTATGAAATTGTGACGATTGTGTTGACGATTGTGATTAGGGATCCTTGCCAGATGCATAAGGTGTGTGTGTATATACAGTTGAAGTTGGAAGTTTACATACACCTTGGCTAAATGCATTTAAACTTTCACAATTCCTGACATTTAATCCGACTAAACATTCCCTGTTTTAGGTCAGTTAGGATCACCACTTTATTTTAAGAATGTGAAATTACAGAATAATAGTAGAGAGAATGATTTATTTCAGCTTTTATTTCTTTCATCACATTTGGTTGTATTGCCTTTAAATTGTTTAATTTGGGTCAAATGTTTCGGGTAGCATTCCACAAGCTTCCCACAATAAGTTGGGTGAATTTTGGCCCATTCCTCCTGACAGAGCTGGTATAACTGAGTCAGGTTTGTAGGCCTCCTTGCTCACACACGCTTTTTCAGTTCTGCCCACAAATGTTCTATATGATTGAGGTCAGGGCTTTGTGATGGCCACTCCAATACCTTCCCTTTGTTGCCCTTAAGCCGTTTTGACACAACTGGAAGTATGCTTGGGGTCATTGTCCATTTGGAAGACCCATTTGTGACCAAGCTTTAACTTCCTGACTAATGTCTTGAGATGTTGCTTCAATATAACCACATAATTTATCTTCTCATGATGCCATGTATTTTGGGAAGTGCACCAGACCCTCTTGCAGCAAAGCATCCCCACAATATGATGCTGCCACCCCCGTGCTTCACGGTTGGGATGGTGTTCTTCGGCCTGCAAGCCTCCCCCTTTTTCCTCCAAACATAACAATGGTCATTATGCCCAAACAGTTCTATTTTTTTTTCATCAGACCAGAGGACATTTCTCCAAAAAGTATGATCTTTGTCCCCATGTGCAGTTGCAAACCGTAGTCTGGCTTTTTTTATGGCGGTTTTGGAGCAGTGGCTTCTTCCTTGCTGAGCGGCCTTTCAGGTTATGTTGATATAGGACTCATTTTACTGTGGATATAGATACATTTGTACCGGTTTCCTCCAGCATCTTCACAAGGTCCTTTGCTGTTGTTCTGGGATTGATTTGCACTTTTCGCACCAAAGTACGTTAATCTCTAGGAGACAGAACGCGTCTCCTTCCTGAGCGGTATGACGGCTGCGTGGTCCCATGGTGTTAATACTTGCGTACTATTGTTTGTACAGATGAACGTGGTACCTTCAGGCATTTGGAAATTGCTCCCAAGGATGAACCAGACTTGTGGAGGTCTACAATTGTTTTTCTGAGATCTTGGCTGATTTCTTTTGATTTTCCCATGATGTCAAGCAAAGAGGCACTGAGTTTGAACGTAGGCCTTGAAATACATCCACATGTACACCTCCAATTGACTCAAATTATGTCAAGTAGCCTATCAGAAGCTTCTAAAGCCATGACATAATTTTCTGGAATTTTCCAAGCTGTTTAAAGGCACTGTCAACTTAGTGTATGTAAACTTCTGACCCACTGGAATTGTGATGCAGTGAAATAATGTAGTGTATGTAAACCTCCGACTTCAACTGTGTGCATGTGCGTGTTTCTACCTTGGTCGGTGGGGATGAGAGGGACATCCTTAGCAGCGGGGGACACACAGAGGATCTGGTTACCGCTGACCTGTCCCTCTACCTCTGTCAGGTTGCCAAAGGAACAGGTGATCCCAGCCGAGAGGTCGGGGACATCAGACACCTTCACCAGCAACTATTCAGAGAGAGAAAACACACATTAGACATAGGAAGAAACCACACTTCACAGGTCACATAGGAAGAAACCACACTTCACAGGTCACGTAGGAAGAAACCACACTTCACAGGTCACATAGGAAGAAACCACACTTCACAGGTCACATAGGAAGAAACCACACTTCACAGGTCACATAGGAAGAAACCACACTTCACAGGTCACATAGGAAGAAACCACACTTCACAGGTCACATAGGAAGAAACCACACTTCACAGGCCACATAGGAAGAAACCACACTTCACAGGTCACATAGGAAGAAACCACACTTCACAGGTCACATACGAAGAGACCACACTTCACAGGTCACATAGGAAGAAACCCTATGAAACCAGAACAATGCAAAAGGTGATGTTACGTTGTGGTAGTTGGTTGAGCTGTATTTCACTACAGGAGCACATAGTGGTTGAAACACTATTTCGTAACCAGACGTAGCACATGATAGAGGGAAGTCATTGTTTTACAGGGAAATTGGGAAAATGGCCACTTCACACAATCAATTTGTGTTTTTGTCTTCCTCTTCAGTTCATAGGAACACACAGATACATGAAACACAAGCAAACCCACACACACACACACACACACACACACACACTGTAACACACAGAAAAAGGCGTTTGAAGTCATTCTCTAGAGAGCGGTGTGACACAGAGGCTAGAGAAAGCGCCTCAGCTGCTCAGCCTATAAATAAATGTATTCTGCACACCGGGGTGTGTGATCCGCTCTCCAGCCAGTGAAGTGAGGGAGCCTGGGTAATTATCAGCGTGGCATTTCAGAGGCATGTTCTATTAGCTGTTATTTTGGGCCGTTGCCGTTTGAAGTTTCCCTTTGTTTTATCTGCCTGGCGCTAAACACCACAGGGCTACAGGGACCGGGAGGGAGAGACAGAGAGAGAGAGAGAGGGAGAGACAGAGAGAGAGAGAGACAGACAGAGAGAGAGAGACAGAGAGAGAGAGAGACAGACAGAGAGAGAGAGAGACAGAGAGAGAGAGAGGGAGAGAGACAGAGAGACAGAGACAGAGAGAGAGAGAGAGAGAGACAGAGAGACAGAGAGAGAGAGAGAGACAGAGAGACAGAGAGAGAGAGAGACAGAGAGAGAGAGTGAGAGAGAGAGAGAGAGACAGACAGAGAGAGAGAGTGAGACAGAGAGAGAGTGAGACAGAGAGAGAGAGTGAGACAGAGAGAGAGAGTGAGAGAGACAGACAGAGAGAGAGAAAGATAAAGAGAGAGACAGAGCGAGAGAGAGAGACAGAGAGAGAGAGAGTGAGAGACAGAGAGAGAGACAGAGAGAGACAGAGAGCGAGAGAGAGAGACAGAGAGCGAGAGAGAGAGACAGAGAGAGAGAGTGAGAGAGAGAGAGAGAGACAGAGAGAGAGACAGAGAGACAGAGAGCGAGACAGAGAGAGGCAGAGAGAGAGACAGGGAGAAAGATAAAGAGAGAGAGATAAAGAGAGAGAGAGAGAGACAGAGAGAGAGAGACAGAGAGAGAGAGAGAGACAGAGAGAGAGCGAGACAGAGAGAGACAGAGAGAGAGAGAGACAGAGAGAAAGATAAAGAGAGAGAGAGAGACAGAGAGAGCGCGACAGAGAGAGAGACAGCAGAACAGCACAAATACATAGTTTAAGACACTGGCTAAGACAGGGAGGCAGGGCTGGAGTAAAAGACATGGATGAACCTCGTAGGACCACTCCTGCTGCCTTTCCTTTGACTTTATGGTGCTTCTCTCTCTTATGCCCTCAATTACAAAAAAACATGAAGGGATCTATATTTCTGTTCAACGTCTTGTTGTCAGTCTCTACTATCCTACCACATCAATTAGCTTACACACACACACACACACACACACACACACACACACACACACACACACACACACACACACACACACACACACACACACACACACACACACACACACACACCTAGTGATGGGGGAAAAATTGATACAGTTACATATCGGGATACGATGTTTGACGATACATCATATTGTGTCGTTTTGACAATATCGCTAGTTGGCTGTACCTGCACCAAAACTCCAATAGTTTTCCTTCTCAGCTTGTTCTCCATCTTCCTTTTAAATAGGGAGACAGTTTGTTTTCATGACTGATCAAAACTCTGCCTTGTCCCTCTGCAGCAGACATATGGTCAGCAATACATTGGGAACATCGTATCTCAATAAAATCACAGTATCGAATCATAATACATTTGGAATTGTGAGAATAGCAATATATGTCGTGTCGGCACCTACGTATTGTCATAATATCATATCGTGAGGTCCCTGGCAATTCCCAAAGCTACGCACATGCTCACACACACACACACACGTATACACACTAACACGCACGCACATAGTACACAGAGACACTGGCAGGTTTCTATTGTGAGCCTTGTTTGTTTTAAGTCTGTTTTTCCTCTTGCTGTTGTCTCCCGCTCTCTCCGAGACAGTGGCGATACAGTGGGTATCTTTGTGCCAGAGTCTGTAATGTCTGGCCTAATTGGTGGCAGTGTTTTTAATAAAGGTAATTTCATTTTCCCCCTGCTGCTTCCCCAAGCTGTCGCCAGGGAGGATGTGTTGTCATGGAGATAGCCTCCTGCCACAGCGGAATGCTCAGAGCTGAGGTGACCCATTATCTTCCGACAGGTGGCGTCAGTCCTACGCAACGCTCGTCCCTAAACAGTGCAGGTGGCATCGCCGCCCTGTCTGGCGTGAGACAATGGAGGTGACCCTGTTGCTGTCATGTTGTCAGAGAGGAACGGAAGGAACACTTCCGTTGGCAAAAGACTAAACGAAAGAGCACACAAAGCCACCGGTCACCTCTGTTGTCCGTTATAGGTGGCCTGGTGGCTACGGGTCACCACTGGTACAGGCAGAACTGCGGCCACGGTCACCCATGTTAGATGTAGCACTATGATGGCTCACCTTGGTTCCAGCGGTAGTTCATTCCTGAACAGCGCACATCAGTACGCAACATGGAACAGACTGAAGCAGGGACAGGATGCAGGGTTCTTTGTAGCGCTGCTGGGAATGTGAACAGGAATACGCAGGGTACACATTCAGAAGCTCAAAGACAGTTCAGAGACATTCGCCAGGAGGGACTGGCGTGTATACTCCCGTGCGCAGCCATTCCAAGTAGAGCACACCGTAAGAGTGGGTGAGTGTGTGCATTCCTGAGCTAAATAAAAAAATGAGACAATACGGATGTGCCTGCTTGTCTGTCTCACCGTGCCCATGCTGATTTACAGTACGACTCTGTACTCTGCTGGAAGAGAAAAAAACGTTCACACCCACACACACCAAAATGTTGGACGCAGGGGAAGCATATGCTCACACTTACACCCACATGGTGCACTTATGAGACACAGAGGACGATGTCTATTCATCTGTGTTCATCTACAAATACACTGTTACTGTGGAATAGACTGGAAGAAAGCTCCGTCTCTATAAAAACCTTGTTTCAGATAATGCCTAGGTAGGCACCAGCTCCAGTTGGATGTTGACGGTGTGTTGGGGTAGTGTGGTGTGTTGAGATTTTGTGTGTGTGTGTGTGTGTGTGCGTGTAGACTCACCGGCATGCTGGGATCTGACACTGCGATGCTATCTGGGTACACGGTGGCCTTCACACACTGGGGGAGAGCGGCCGCGAAACGGTACGGCTCATCAGCACGCTCACAACGATCCTTCTGAGAACACCTGGACACATGGACAGAAGAGTGGAGGGGGGTGAGGGGTGGAGAGCGAAGGAAAGATAAGAGTTAATAAAGGGCTAATGATTGGTGTAAATGTATAGGAGGAAACCCACTTATATACGGACTATACAAAACTAATGACGTAGACTGGGACGGTGAATCCACTGTCCCCTGTTAAATCCTCTTCAATCAGTGTATAGGAAGGATTTTGAAGCCTTGAGACCATTGAGACTTGAAGTGTGTATGTGTGCCATGCAGAGGGTGAATGGGCCAGACAAAAGAGTTCAGTGCCCGGTGCGTCAAGAACTTCAACGCTGCTGGGTTTTTCACGCTCAATAGTGTCCCGTGTGTATCAAGAATGGCCCACCACCCAAAGGACATCCAGCCTAGTTGACACAACTGTGGAAAGAATTGGAGTCAACATGGGCCAGCATCCCTGTGGAATGCTTTCGACACCTTGTAGAGTCCATGTCCCGGCGAACTGAGACTGTTCTGAGGGGTGGGTGGGGTACAACTCAATATTAGGAAGATGTTCTTAAGGTTTTGTACACACACAGTGTACATCTGTAACAGCAGCAGCTCAGTGTATCCCTCAACACTTCATTCATTTCTGATTGCCTGGCGTCTAGACCATCTAGTGGTGGTAACCGGTTGCGTAACAGGTTGCCCATTATGTTGAGTGTGGAGCCAAGCCATAGAGAGAACCCCGTAGAATAGAACAACAGAGGTGATCTAAGGGAACGTAGGAGCCAGTAAGATGTCTCTCGCACCTCATTATGCTAGTCTCACACACTGCCAACCAACCGAGGAGTGCAAGGGTCAGCACAATGTATCATACGCCCCCCCTGCCCATTAACCACATGCTGACTCATAGAAACCACAACCGAGACGTTGCCTTCATTCTGATGGCGAGTTTTCCCACCCTGTCTCTCTTTCTCTCGCTCTGTTCTCTTCTCACCTCTCACTCCACCTTTCCCTTTCTCTCTCTCGGTCTCTCCCTCTGTCTCTATCTCTATCCGTCGCAAACACGGTCTGCCATTTATGGTTGCTACCCCGTTTGTCAATTTCACAAGTCTCTTTTACGTCAATAATGGCTGAAGGAAATTATCCTTAATGTGACTTTTCTTTGGAGAGAGAGGCAACAAAGCAGGAAGAGAGGCAGGCAGGTAGGGAGCGAGGCAGGAAGGAAGCGGGGCAGCTAGGTAGCGAGGCAGGTAGGGAGGCAGGTAGGGAGCTAGGCAGGCAGGGAGGGAGGCAAGGAGGGAGGGAAGCAGGGTGCTGGGCAGGCAGGCAGAGAATTAGGAAGGCAGGGAGTTAGGCAGACAGGGAGCTAGGCAGACAGGGAGCTAGGCAGGCAGCGTGTTAGGCAGGCAGGGAGTTAGGCAGACAGGGAGCTAGGCAGGCAGGGAGCTAGGCAGACAGGGAGCTAGGCAGACAGGGAGCTAGGCAGGCAGGGAGTTAGGCAGGCAGGGAGCTAGGCAGGCAGGGAGCTAGGCAGACAGGGAGCTAGGCAGACAGGGACCTAGGCAGGCATGGAGCTAGGCAGGCAGGCAGGCAGGCAGAGAATTAGGAAAGCAGGGAGCTAGGCAGACAGGGAGCTAGGCAGACAGGGAGCTAGGCAGACAGGGAGCTAGGCAGACAGGGAGCTAGGCAGGCAGGGAGTTAGGCAGGCAGGGAGCTAGGCAGACAGGGAGCTAGGCAGGCTGGGAGCTAGGTGGTCAGGGAGTTAGGCAGGCAGGCAGGCAGGGAGGGAGATGTTGAATGTACACCTCATGGTGGAGGTACAGGCCATTCAGACAGACCAAACCAGAGCGGTCATTAAGCTAACAAAAAGCCCTGCATTGATTTTACTGTGGGGGAAGGAGGAGGGGAAGGGAGGGAGAGTAGGAAGGAGGAGGGGGGGGAGGCGGTGGAGAGGTATTGTTGCCATGGTTTCAGGAGACAGCCATTATCTGTGTGTAGTTAAAGACTGACCTCTTGGCTCTCTCATTAGATGAAGTGCATGCTTTTGAATGTTGACTACAGTACACCCCCCCCCCCCCCTCCTCCCTCACTTCCCTCTCTCCTCTCCTCTCCTCTCCTCCCTCTCTTCTTCCACTAGCCTTTCATTCACAGCCCTGCCACTGCTTTGTGCCGGATCACTCAGATTCCTGAAGGGGTGGAATGCACACATCCTTAAAAGGTATAGTTCAGGCCTATTTTTGGGTTGAATTACCCTTACCTTGAGTTGTGTCTGAAGGGCCATGGTGACAGAATCCACAATAATTCACTATTTAGTCCTGCCACAGCCAGGAGTTAACATTGTCGAAATGAATGAATAGAAACAGCCGAACAGATGTTAGCAATGCTGCTCTGCAAGCCCAAACTTCCTCAAAAGCACTTCAGACTAAGTTCGGTAGTTGTGGAGGTTGCAGGGATGTTTTTAAAGTGCACAACGCTGAGATAATCGCTGGAATTTTGTCACGCAAAACTGGAACCATTCCGTCATGTAGTTTCACAGCCGCATCTGTTCCTGTGGTTGGCTGTAACATGGACAGTACAGTTGAATTGTATTCCATTGGGCAATCAGATACGGACCAATTACCAGAGCTGTGAACAAACTCGCCGGTGGCTTGATGGAACTATCAGTGCATTGGAATAATCTGATATTACTTCAAAAGCAACGACATTCTCACTGGGAAGAACTCTTTGCGAGTATTGACGCTACCGAAGTTAGTCTGAAGTGTTTTTGAGGAAGTTTGGGCTTGCAGAGCAGCATTGCTAACATCGGTTCGGCTGTTTACATTCATGAATTTTTGCAATGCTAATATGCTAACTCCTGGCTGTGGAAGAACTCATAAGTCATGGCTTATTGTGGATTCTGTCAGCATGGGGCCTTCAGAACACAACTCAAGGTAAGGGGAATTCAACCCAAATATAGATTTGGCCTGAACTTTCCCTTTAACACACAAACCCAGGCACGGTCGCACACACACAGTGTTAGTTTAATGGGGCCTTTATTAATAGCTCCTCAGAGCAGCTGAAGACAGTACAGGCAGCACTACAGCAGGTGGCCATGGCTGTAAACCAAGCCCTGTCCAAGGTGCTGAAGTAGAACAGACCTCAGTCAGCCAGTCAGCACTCTCTGTCTATCTACTGCTACTGATGGAAATCCCTGCTAAAATCGGTTCTGTTGTTCACATTCATGAATTTCGACGATGCTCCAGCGGCAGGAGTAAATGATGGATTATTGTGGATTCTGTCAGCATGGGGCCTTCAGAACACAACTCAAGGTAAGGGGAATTCAACCCAAATATAGATTTGGCCTGAACTTTCCCTTTAACACACAAAACCACACAGACAGCACTCTCTGTTGATCTACTGCTACCGATGACAATCACTGCTAACATACTTTGTCTAGACTATGTACATGCCACATATAGAATAACATGGCAGCTGTGTTGACCACACACACAATCAACACAAACTGGAATGCACGGACACACTATACACACACAAAGAGCAGTCGTTGGATTGTGGTCCTTTAGGTCTTCTACCGCTGCCTGCCCTCTCAGCCTCCCTCCAGTTAGACAATTACGCTGTCATATCTGCCACGGCTGGGTCCCCAACACACACACGCACATACTCTCTCTCTGGCCCTGACAGTGGAGGTTTGGAGGGGGTCTGGCTGATTTCAGATCCCTCCCTCCAAGTACCATGTTTAAAGACGAAGGGAGTGGAGATCAAGACATCTCTATAATGTGCACGTTCTCAGGGCTGTGACGGTCATGGTATAGACGCACATTTTCTCCTGTCCTCCGCTCCTCACTGCATGTGCTGCCATAGAAATAGAATGAATAGAACGGGAAGCCCCGTTCAAGACAATGATGGCACAATGGGTAGACTGGCGGCCATTGCGAGTGGGTTGTGACGAGAGGGAGTACAGCTACGACCGGAAGTGAGCTTTCATAGCAGGTTAGCTGAGCATTTTAGCTAACCCTAACCCTTTTCCTAACCTTAACCTTATTCTCCTAACCTGCTACATGAATTATCCTAACCTGCTGCGTAAGTTCTCCTAACCTGCTATGAAAAATACACTTCTGGTGGTACCTGTATTCCACCTAGTCAGAACGTTGCGAGTGTACCCATAAAGCACAAACTACAGTATGTGCTAAAATAGGTGCTGTGATTTGTTGAACTCAACTGACATTACAAAAAGCCACATCAGTTGGCATCATTTGAATGCACCATGAAAATGATTGCCCATGCAGCCATAGATGCGGTGAAGGAGTCAATGGAACGCAGACGTTCCACTGACCATATTGGTGCACATTCATCAAATCTGTCATGATTCATGTATTGTAACTGGCCCATAATGTGGTTACTTAAGTCCGATTTTGATATATTTGGCTGTTTTCGCAGCATAACATGTAGAAGTCGTCCCTTTTCAGGTTTAGAAGAAGTGACTGCGAAATACGTCCTTCCTGTTTGTTTAAGCTGGTTAGCATAGCTAGCATACAGAAACCTGTGGCGGTAGCCAAAGTCGTTTCTATCTGTAGTGAAGTTGATCGGTGATGATGACATGAACATGTGTTGGGGTTGACATCCGTACAAACATTTTACTTCTATTTTCACCTCAACATACTGTGTAATACACATATAAACAATAGCCTAAATGTAGGATCATTTTCCTTGGGGGCAATAAGGGAACTCGTGATCTTTCCAACACGGCCCCCCCATGCATTTCTAAGGCAATTTCATTGTTTTGGTCGAGTTCGTTTGACCTCTACCACATCTATTATACCCATGAGTTTACCAGTCAAATTGCCAGGGTTAGAGGTTCTATGCTGGCTGCTGCAGCATTGTGGGGGGTGTTGCCTTGGCAACCAAATACTTGTTTAATAATAATTTATATTACTAGCTTGTATACCCACAAAGTCATAAACCCCACCCATTTCTACAATTTCTCTTCTTAAAATTTGAATTTAAACCTAAGCCTAACCACATTGCTAAACATATGCCTAACTTTAACCTTAAATTAAGACCAAAAAGCTTATTTATTTATTGCCAATTTTGACTATGTGGCTACAGAAGCAAGTGCAAACCCAACACCTTGCTTGTTCCAGCAAGGAGCAACAAAGTTTCATCACATTGTTAAGTCATTTTCATTGCAAGCTAAAGCGTACTGTTAGCTAGCTCGGGTACATTAGCTTGCTGGCTCGCTAGCTAGCTAACGTTACATGTATGATCTGTGTAGTAATATTATTTGTATCTCAGAAACCCATTTGCATTGCTAGTTATAGTCTAAAATTAGCTAGCTAGCTAACATTAAACCTAGTTAGTTAGCTTGCAGATTCATACTATAGAATGTACTGCATTGTGGCTAGCTATGACAATCAGTATGTATTGCTAGTAGTATGGGTTGGGATTATGGTTAATTGTTTAGCTAGCTAGCTAGCTAGCTATGTCTAAACAAAAGACTCCACTTTGCCAGATGATTCCATGACCCATAAGGTTAGACCAGGTGTGTCTGGGGGATGATTACAGCCATCTATTGTATTTCATGAACATGTGTACGTGTCTAAACAATAGTGACCCATCCACTTAGCTACATGTGGCTGGGGATTGGTTATAGCATTTCTTTCACATGACCCATTCATTTAGACAAGCGCATCATGTAATAATGACAAAATATTTATACAGTATTATTATCTGGACACTTTGGAATTTGATATTGCTACTATGCAAATATGCAAGCAACCATTTCAGTGTACCGTTGACACCTTCTGTATCCTGTGCATGTGACAAATAAACATCGATTTTACTTGATATAGTAATGTAATGCGATGGAGAGGGTAATGTGAAGAACAACCACTTGCACCAGAGTCAGATTAGGATATAGGCCACGGACTAGAGTGTACTCTTACCTGGAGTTTTTTCTTCTTGTAGGCTACTACTTTCACCACTTTTAGTCCTGAAATCTTTGGTTGTTTACTACGCTACTTTACTCACTCTGTTTAGCACATGGCCTCACATGTGAATCCTTAAAGAGATGGGTGGGGCTAATGCTTAAGAGGGCGTGAATGATGCGGAATAGGTGTCGACAAAGAAGAGCTCTGCAGTAGGTGTACCAAAATATTCAAGAGCCATACTGTCACGCCCTGACCTTAGAGAGAGATGTTTTATTTCTCTATTTGGTTAGGTCAGGGTGTGATGTGAGGTGGCCATTCTATGTTCTATGTTTTGTATTTCTTTGTTTTGGCCGGATATGGTTCTCAATCAGGGACAGCAGTCTATCGTTGTCTCTGATTGGGAACCATACTTAGGCAGCCCTTTTTCCCACCTGTCTTTGTGGGTAGTTAACTTTGGTTGTGGCACATAGCCCTTAAGCTTCACGGTTGTTTTTGTATTGTTTATTGTTTTTGTCGGCGTCATCCTAATAAAAATGAATATTTACGCTCACCACGCTGCGCTTTGGTCTACTTCATTCGACGGCCGTGACAGTGGGGTTTCAAAGCAGAATTCCTTTCCCATTGTTCCTCAACTGCAGTGTATGATACACCATTTTGTAACTCTGAGTCTCTACTTTTATCCAGTGTAAAAAATAAAAAAATAATCAATGTTGCTATATAAGATTGAATCGAGGTGGTCGGTCACACATATATTTGAAACAGTTTTTGCGTATTTCACTTTCATGACGCTCTTCATTCGGAACCGTTGGTAACACGGTAATTGTGCCCTACGTTCTCTCCCTCTCACCCCTTCCTTTACTGTTATCGGACAAAGAACAACCAGAACCCTAGAAGATGAGGGAAGAGTTAAGATGAACAAAGTCAGATGGAAGTGAAGGGGAATGAACGGATGGAGAAAGAGGGAGATAGAGACACTGTATGTATAGTGAATATTTAATGGTGTTTTAATACAACAACAGATCCACCATCCACAGACTAAGTAGGTGTACATCCTTATCTGTTATGTTACAGGATGGGCGGTCTCCTCTCCTCTCCTTTATCTGCTGTCTGTATTGTCTGCCTTAACTGCTTGGATGGACACCTGCTTGGGGACTGTCTCGTCTGCTACCCATGTCAATGTAAATATGTATGTACGGAGGCAGACAAAATGCGTACAACTCCCAATGCGCTCAGATCACATCACACTGCCATTTTGAATGAAGAGTGATTACTGAGAACAGCCCTGTGCTGTGCTGCTGTGCTGGGCTGAGCTACATGCTAATTTCCCCCCCCAGAACACCCAGATATTTGTGCAAATTAAGTGTTTTTCTGCTTCCTCCCTGATGCGCATGAATATCTATTCAAATTGAGGCGGCGGGAGAGAAAGAGAGGGGGGAAGAGAGGGGGGAAGAGAGGGGAAAGAGAGGGGAAGGGGGGGGGAAAGAGAGGGGGAAAGAGAGGGGAAAGAGAGGGGAAAGAGGGGGGGAAAGAGAGGGGGAAAGAGAGGGGGAAAGAGAGGGGGAAAGAGAGGGGGAAGAGAGGGGGAAGAGAGGGGGAAGAGAGCCGTTCAAAGAGCCTAACTGCAGCAGAGATGTTTAGCTATTCAGGCTGACTCGTGTTGCACAGAGGCTTGTGTTGAGGTCTGACCAGAACAGAACAACACTCCTGAGTTCAGCACTGAGGTCAGGAAAGTATTGTTTTGTGAGGTTCCCCAGGCATTGTGGCTTCTGTAGTGTCACGCCACAAAACAACAACAACAGCACAGAGACTGGTGATGTTTTATACATCTGCTAAAGGTGATGCATTTCTGAGGCACAAAATGGGCTTGTGTGGTCTCTATGTCAGAGAGGATAGAGAGGATAGAGAGGATCGAGAGGATAGAGAGGAGAGAGAGGAGAGAGGGCAGAGGGGATAGAGGAGAGAGAGAAGAGAGAAGATAGAGAGGAGAGGGGATAGAGCGAGAGAGAGAGATATGGAGAGATGGAGAAAGAGGCAAAGTGAGGGAGAGAGAGAGAAGAGGGCGGGAGCAAGATGGACAGAATCAGAGAGATAGTGAGAGTAATGGAAAGAGAGATGGAGGTGTGTAAAGAGAAATGGCAGGCTCGCTAACAGGCTCCAGTAAAGAGGAACCAGATCTTTATTAATAATTGGCTTATGAGTAATACAGTAATTGGATCCCCTTCCCCTCCGCCCCTTCCCCATATCTCTGGCTGTAAATGAAATGACAGAGGGAGGGAGGGAGGGAGGGAGGGAGGGAGGGAGGGAGGGAGGGAGGGAGGGAGGGAGGGAGGGAGGGAGGGAGGGAGGGGAGGGAGGGAGGGAGGGAGGGAGGGAGGGAGGGAGGGGAGAATGGGCGTAAGATAAAGTTGACATGATCTTGGCCTGGTTTCCATATCAAACCCATCTCCATGGTAATAACAATGTGATAGGTAAATATGCCATCATAATGAATAATAATGGTACTGACTCAGATAGTTACATGGCACTATTGATATGTAGGGCATGTTGTTGATCGATATCTCATTAACAGTTGATTTGGGAGGGAGATTGACCTGTTAACCTGGCCATTAGACACACTGAGACACCCTCAATGGCCCAATACAGCCATTATCATTACCTGCCCCATTGGGAAACTACTCAACATTTTATGCTTTCTGTGCTAGAGATCATTCAGTACTCGTTAGTGAGAGGCTACTGCAGTGTTTCCCAATCTCGCCCCCCCCCCCCCCACGTTTGTTTTTTACCCTAGCCCTACACAGTTGGTTCCAATAACCAACTCATCATCAAGCTCTGATGTTTGGGATCAGCTGTCTTGTGCTAGGGTAAAAACCAAACGTGGGGGGGGGGGGGGTCGAGTTTGGGAAACACTGCAGTAGCCTTTCACTAACGAGTACTGAATGATCTCTAGCACAGAAAGCATAAAATGTCCACTAGTTTCCCAATGGGGACAACAATTAGGCAGGTGATGATAATGGCTGTATGGGGCCATTGAGGGTGTGTCAGTGTGGGCTACTGTACAGTGTCTAGGATGGCACAAAGGCTACTGGAGTCTATACGACTGCCATTCAAATCATGATGGGCCAAGACAGTAGCCATGTGCTAAACTACCTACTGTTGCCAATTAGCAGTAATGCAATAAAGACTGTTTAATTAGACCTAATGTATATCAGACAAGAGGATTAGAAATAGGAGCGCTATAATTTAAGAAACACTGTTTAAACACGGACCATGTCCTAAATCAATTCCTCTGTAATAAAGATTTGGGCCAAGTCCCAAACCCCTGACGGAGGGCTTGGTGATGTAGTAAGACTGTGCATGGCTTGCCAGGGTGCTGAACAAATCAATGGACAGCGTTTACACTAATCACATTGATTTGTGGATGTGGTGGATGGATGCTGCTCTGGTGGTGAAGGAACAGAGGTTACAGGGCGGGAGAGATGGGTGGGTGGAGAGAGAGAGAGAGGAGAGAGAGAGAGAGAGAGAGAGAGAGAGAGAGAGAGAGAGAGAGAGAGAGAGACGAGAGAGAGAGAGAACGAGAGAACGAGAGAGAGAGAACGAGAGAGAGAACGAGAGAGAGAGAACGAGAGAGAGAGAACGAGAGAGAGAGAACGAGAGAGAGAGAACGAGAGAGAGAGAACGAGAGAGAGAGAACGAGAGAGAACGAGAGAGAGAGAGAGAATGAGAGAGAGACCCAGGTGGTACTTCAGCTGGCCAGTGACAGTGCCAACTCCTACACTACAGCTGATGCTCTGTGGTGCCCTGTAGGACATTGTGAGGGGGTATATCTGCAGATAGACAGACAACATCCCATCACCGACAGTAGTTTGTGTGTCTGTGTGTTCGTGTTTATTTATTTTACCAGGTAAGTTGACTGAGAACATGTTCTCATTTACAGCAACGACCTGGAATAGTTACAGGGGGGTGGCCATGGTGGTTTGAGGGACAAATTGGGGATTTAGCCAGGACACCAGGGTTAACACCCCTACTCTTACGATAAGTGCCATGGGCTCTTTAGTGACCACAGAGAGTCAGGACACCCGTGTAATGTCCCATCTGAAAGACGGCACCCTACACAGGACGATGTCCCCAATCACTGCCCTGGGGCATTGGGATATTTTGTAGAACCTCAGGAAAGAGTGCCTCCTACTAGCACTCCAACACCACTTCCAGCAGCATCTGGTCTCCCATCTAGGGAGCGACCAGGACCAACCCTGCTTAGCTTCAGAAACAAGCCAGCAGTGGGATGCAGGGTGGTTTGCTGCTGGGATGTGTGTGTGTGCCCACAGCTTTGCCCATCAAAGACTGAGTCACGCTGTGCAGAGGGCCTCATCCTTCAATCGACTGCAGCCGCCATGCAAACACGCCTCTGTAAAACAATGAGCTTTTTATGGACTGAGTCAGAAAACGAGGCCTCATCCAATGAGATCCTTGGACGGACTAAGGAAAACAAGGCTCATCCAATGAGGTCCACGGACTGGCTATGAGCCTGTCTCTGCCTTACATAAATGTGACATAATGCTGTGTTACTGTACGCTTGCTGATCTACTCTCCTCCAACTAGTCTACCCTGCACTTTCATCAGCACCCTTCATTCTGGTGATCCCTCCCCCTCCTGCTCATCCTCCACCCTTCCTAAGCCATCACATCTCCTCTCCAGATCAAAACCAGAGTTAAATCGTGACAAATCAGACCATCTATGTGAAGCTAGCCACAATAAGGATGAGCCACAATAATGGACTTCTCTGATAGCCTTCAAAATAAAAGTATGGGAGGGCCTCCCGGGTAGCGCAGTGGTCAAGGGTGCTGTACTGCAGCGCCAGCTGTGCCACAGAGACTCTGGGTTCGCGCCCAGGCTCTTTCGTAACCGGCCGCGACCGGGATGTCCGTGGGGCGACGCACAATTGGCCTAGCGTCGTCCGGGTTAGGGAGGGTTTGGCCGGTAGGGAAATCCTTGTCTCATCGCGCACCAGCGACTCTGTGGCGGGCCGGGCGCAGTGCACGCTAACCAAGGTTGCCAGGTGCACCTTGTTTCCTCCGACACATTGGTGTGGCTGGCTTCTGGGTTGGATGACACTGTGTTAAGAAGCAGTGTGGCTTGGTTGGGTTGTGTATCGGAGGACACATGACTTTCAACCTTCGTCTCTCCCGAGCCCATACGGGAGTTGTAGCGATGAGACAAGATAGTAGCTAATAAAAAAACAATTGGATACCACGAAAAAGGGATAAAAAATACAATTTAAAATGGCATAATTCTACTATTTGTATTCATTTGCATCACTGTCAGTGGTATACTTTTAGTTTGAAGGCAAACCGCAAATTCCACTATTGCGCCTAATCCTTATTGTGTGGCTAGCTTCACAACACATAACCTGGTGCGGTCGAGCCTCACTAGCCAGATGACGCTAGCTGGCTGCTTATAACGTTAGCTTTGGGCAACAGGGTTACGTAGCTGCTAGCAATTTATTTTCATGAACTCATGATGTTCAATTTCATTAGGCGAACAACAAGTGGCAACCTAGCTAATACTTACAAGGATTCCTAAATCATTGCTAAGAATAATGAAAATGACTGCAGGTTCTACTGGTCATTGTTTTCAGGCTGTTGTATTGGTGCTAGCTAGGTACCAAGCTAAAGTTAGCTACCCCAGAAGTTGCGGTCAAACAAATGATGCTTTATTACCAATGCAGTATTGTAAACACATGGTTCGTGGCCGGTGTTTGCTTGTTGCACACTTTTTTGTCCAGCTTTGACAGTACTACTGTATCTTTTTTGACACTCAAAAAGACCCAAACGGCGTTCCATGGTATGTATGTCGTGAAGCTAATAGCAGTGACGCTATTACTGTGTAACTCCGGTAGGGCAACATCTGAAAAATAGAGCACTTGGTAGTGTGTACCAGTGCTCGACCAGTCGGCGAAAGCCAAGATCACCCACGACAGAGAACGGTTGATCGTCGAGGGCAATGAATTCCATTATCTTGGCTTTAATGGATTTCGCCTTTGAGTTGTCTCGCTGAAATGTTGTTACTCTTTCAACTGCTCGATCTACACAGCAGACATTGTGGGCTAGGTTAGGAACGCTGTGGTGTACGTGTAGTGCAAAATCTTACATGGCTTTATGACTTCGAAGTAATAATTACTTGTAATTACTTCGCCACCATGGCCTATTTATTGCCTCCCTTCTCCTACCTCATTTGCACATGCTCTATATGGACTTTTCTACTGTATTATTGATTGTATGTTTGTTTATTCCATGTGTAACTCTGTGTTGTTGTATGTGCTGAACTGCTTTGCTTTATCTTGGCCAGGTCGCAGTTGTAAATGAGAACTTGTTCTCAACTAGCCTACCTGGTTAAATAAAGGTGCTATATTTTTAACATACACGGTACCTTTGACATTGATTTTTTTAACATTGTTGTTAAACTAGACATCTCGGCATTTTTTAGCTAATATCAGCCGATTCCGATATGTGCATCCCTAGCTCTGAGTGGTGAAGACGGTTGTCAGACCAGGTCGCCAGTTAACCAACTGCTGCTGGTCCATTCAGGGCCAGGCAATGTGAAAGAGATGATGAGCTTTCTTTGAACTGCAATCAAAACACTGCTCACTTTGTTGGCCTGAGTATGGGCCATCAAACGCTCACTCTCTCTCATTCTTTCATTCTCTCTCTCTCTCTTTTCCCCCCTTCTTGATGCTTTCAGTGGGCTCATACTGTCTGTAGCAGCTGCTGGCAATTAAGGACTGTGTGTGGAGTCTCAGGCCAGTGTGGAAGAAAGAAGATATGCCACTCCACTCCTGGCCAGCCCTGCCTGCCTCTCTAGTCTGTCCTCATCACAGAGCTGGCTAATGTGCTGCCATGTTTCTAATTACCCACCTTAACATTCAGTGCTTCAATGGCAGAACAAATACTAGAAAGGCTAGAGGAAAAACAGTGTGTTTGGAAGAGAAGATATGAGAGAGGGGGGGGGGGAGACGGGGGAGAGAGAGAAGAGGGGGGGGGGGAGACGGGGGAGAGAGAGAGAGGGGGGAGAGAGAGGGGGGAGAGAGAGAGAGGGGGGGGAGAGAGAGGGGGGGGGAGACAGGGAGAGAGAGAGAGGGGGAGAGAGAGGGGGGAGAGAGAGAGAGGGGGGAGGAGAGAGAGAGGGGGGGG
>NC_034197.2:13186424-13233924 GCF_002021735.2 Oncorhynchus kisutch
AAGGAGGGAATAGAGAAACAGAGAAACACAGAGAGAGAGAGAGAGAGAGAGATATTCATCTCTAGCCTAAGCTGAGCCTAGCTCCGTGGCACAGACAGACACCGTGCCAACACTTTCAGGGAAAAAGGAGCAAACATTGGCGAGAAGAAGGAACACTAATTTCATTAAGTTAACATTGATTCAGGGAAAGGCGTCCATGGTGGCCAGGCAGTCGCAGCTGTGGAGGATGGAGCCATACAGTACTCACATGCTATTAAGTTGAAGGAGTTGAAGGGAGGATGCAGATCCATTCCTCTACACAGCCTCCTGTTGGCTATGGCCACCCTGCACCAACAGGCTCTTCTGATCAACGTCCCCAGAAGATGCATTATGAGACTGAACGACATTATGATGCTCAAGTAGTCCTCTCTTACGGACCTCTGCCATACCAGCAGACACTCTGTTTTGTCTTTGTACGGTAGCAGGGCTGACAGGGGAGCGACCCCCTCTAGCTTGGGGTCAAAGAGAGAGTGGGAGACAGGCGGCAGCGTGGAGCATAGCAGGGCAGAGTAGGGCAGAGTAGGGCAGAGTAGGACAGAGCAGGGCAGAGTAGGGCAGAGCAGGGCAGAGTAGGACAGAGCAGGGAGAGTAGGACCGAGTAGGACAGAGTAGGGCAGAGTAGGACAGAGTAGGACAGAGTAGGGCAGAGTAGGGCAGAGCAGGACAGAGTAGGGCAGAGCAGGGCAGAGTAGGGCAGAGTAGGGCAGAGCAGGACAGAGTAGGGCAGAGCAGGGCAGAGTAGGGCAGAGTAGGGCAGAGCAGGGCAGAGTAGGGCAGAGCAGGGCAGAGTAGGGCAGAGTAGGACAGAGCAGGGCAGAGCAGGGCAGAGTAGGGCAGAGCAGGACAGAGTAGGACAGAGCAGGACAGAGTAGGACAAAGCAGGGCAGAGTAGGACAGAGCAGGGCAGAGCAGGGCAGAGTAGGGCAGAGTAGGGCAGAGCAGGACAGAGTAGGACAGAGTATGACAGAGTAGGACAGAGCAGGGCAGAGTAGGACAGAGCAGGGCAGAGTAGGACAGAGTAGGGCAGAGCAGGGCAGAGTAGGGCAGAGCAGGGCAGAGTAGGACAGAGCAGGGCAGAGTAGGGCAGAGTAGGACAGAGCAGGGCAGAGTAGGGCAGAGCAGGGCAGAGCAGGGCAGAGTAGGGCAGAGTAGGGCAGAGTAGGGCAGAGCAGGACAGAGCAGGGCAGAGTAGGACAGAGTAGGACAGAGCAGGGCAGAGTAGGACAGAGCAGGGCAGAGTAGGGCAGAGCAAGGCAGAGTAGGGCAGAGTAGGGCAGAGTAGGACAGAGTAGGGCAGAGCAGGACAGAGTAGGACAGAGCAGGGCAGAGTAGGACAGAGCAGGGCAGAGTAGGACAGAGCAGGGCAGAGTAGGGCAGAGTAGGGCAGAGCAGGGTAGAGTAGGGCAGAGTAGGGCACTGTGGTGTAGGACAGCAGATGGTAATCTGACGTAATACCAGGGCCTGACCTCTTCACACACACACACACCATTACACCACAAAAACAGCTGCTCCTGAGTCCTGCCCAGCTGCCCTCTCAGTTACAATGCTGATCTCCCTCCCAGCATCATCTCAGCAAGGATAAACAGTTCCACAACGCAGCGTGAGCAGGATTATCAGCAGCACCCGGTCTACAGAGGAATGAGTGTGATTACAATCAGAGCCCACTGAGTCCATGAGGCAAATGTTAATGGCCTGCTAAATGATCTCAGTGAAGGCATGCTAACCCAAAATAATAGAGGGTGTTACTGTCGCCCCAGAACACCCTGCCTGCATCCCTGCATGGAGGAGTGCAAATGCTCAATTACCTTGTCTCAGGGAAATGATTTGTCCTGTCCCAGTTTTGGAGTGATGTAAATGACTTTAAGTGCACTTTGCAGGGGTCACCATTACAATAATGATGATTGCAGCTACACATATATTCAGCTATAGCTTCTTCTTCTTCAGAGTGTGGGTTGTGTTTAGCCAGGGCTATTCATCAAATACAGCATAGAATGCAGAGAGAGAGAATCCATCTAACTACAACCTCTTCAGTTCCATCTATTCACTTTCATCACAGACACGTGTATCTGGACAAACAGTCAATCGACCAGGGTTGCTTGTTCTTTCTCACTCTCTCTTTGTCTCTCGTTCTTCCTCTCTCTCTTTCTCACGCTCACTTTGTCTCTCATTCTTACTCTCTCTCTCTCTCTCTCTCTCTCTCTCTCTCTCTCAAACACTTTCTCACTCTGTCTCTCGTTCTTCCTCTCTCTCTCACTCTCCCTTGGGTTGTAAAGGGATTTGTACTAAGAGCCAGCCACCAGCAGGTGTCACTGATGGCCTCTATGGTTCAGAGGGCAGCGCTGACTCTATTGGTTGGTGAAGCAGAGTTCAGTGACCTCAGTCACATCACAGCAGAGCGGGCCAACTGTCACTCAACACCAGACGACACAGGCCGACACCTGGCTCTGAACCGGCTCTACAGCTGAAAGACAGTAGTTACTCAAAAGTGCCACATACACGTCCATGAATACAGTAGGCTAGTCTATGTAGCCTTTCACTCACGGTTCACAGGCTGTCATAAACCATTCCACCAATTGCTTTGTAACTGATGGCCGATGCACCTCTGACTCGAATGCGTGTTATAATTTGTGTCACTGGGAGAAGAGGTTACTGAGGGTAACAGTAGGCTTTATGGTCAGCCAATGAGCAGCCAGGTAGACGAACTAAACAGTAGAAAGGGAGACGAGGGTTGAGAGGTGAACGGGTGATGCTTGTGTTTGTGGTCGTGTGGTGAATACTCACATGTTGTGTAGGACACACCAGCCACAGTGGGGGTCACCGGAGCTCAGGCACTCTCCACACGTCCCGTACTGATCACATGACTCTATAGGCACCTGGGTCACCTGAAAGAAGCGCAGAGGAACACACAGCAGAGTTACCATACAGTTACATCACGAGTTACATCCCGAGTTACATCACGAGTTACATCACGAGTTACATCACGAGTTACATCACGAGTCAGACGTGACATGGAAACCCGCTGTGAATCAGACAATGAGGCCTGCACATCATCTACAGTGGAAACGGAAATACTCCTGTTTTGCATTCACTGCATACTGTTGACCCATAAAACAAGGCCAATAGGCAAATAGGGATCAGGTTCTGCGCATGTCAGTGGAGGCTGCTGAGGGGAGGAAGGCTCAAAATGTCGGGAACGGAGCGAATGGAATGGATTTAATGTTGTTGCCAGCGTTCCACTCACTCACCCTCCAGCCATTACCACGTGGCTGTCCTCCCCAATGAAGGCGTCACCAACCTCCTGTGTTATCTTACACGCGTGGTGCTGCTGCTCACACTCAGCTTCCTCTCTTTACTCACCCTCTCCTGAACTATGGTGACGGCGTATAGCCTGTGTCTCTGCCTCAGACTTCTGAACAGCTGAAATAAAAAGCCTGTCGGTGATTTGAACAAACACGTATTGTGAAGGCTATACAACCTTCCCTGTCTGTTGTAACGGATATTGCAGCTGCACAAGCAGGACACACAGTCCTTACACACGGCATTGGAGCAAAAACAATCCGTTTTTCCCCCGTGTGATGTCGGCCTGTCTTCGTAGTTGCTGCCATATCGTAGCCGCTAGCCAGAGTTGCTGGAAAAATAACCGTGCTACTGTGACTGCCTCTGCTTCCCGCTTAGCCAATGCTTGCAATCACGATGGGGAAAAAAAGAACATGAAATCACTGATTAGACACGCAAATATCTCCTACTTGAGTTTTACATTGAGGCAAAACAAAACGATCTGCATTTTAACCACACACAGGCCCTTGTAACTGCTATTTCGCTTCTCTACCTAGCTGTTCCACCTCTGGGCAGCCGAACGTTCTAGGTAGCCAAGCGTGTATTTTAACCAGTAACCGAATCATCAAATCGAGTGTTATTTTTCACATGCGCCGAATACAACAGGTATTACAGTGAAACCTTACAGTACAACCTTACAGTGAAATGCTTACTTACAAGCCTTTAACCAGTGTGACAAGGGCGAGTTCGTTGTGCATCGCCCAGGAGCCCGGAGCTCTACTTCTTTACGTCATTTGTCAACTACTACGTTAAACTGCCTACTATTTGGGATAATAACATTCATAGTTATGCCGCCATATCGTAGCGAGGGTTTCTGGGAAAATAACTGGCCAATGTTTCAAATGACGATGAAAAAAGAACATTCCATCTCTATTTTGACTGCCTGTTCGCATCTTGCTTGTGTTTCATATGTTTGCCTAAATAGCTGCATGTAACTCAGCTGCTAAGAAGAACGTGAGATCTCTAGACTGCCTTTGTATCGCTTATGTTTGCAACAGACAACGGTTTATCAAAACATGACTCACTCAACTGTAAACCATGAACACAAGGGGTCAAGGGGTCAAACTCAGCTGACCTCCCTCGCCAAACATGACCACTTGACTTAAATTGCTCTATTTCCATGCCTGGCCATGTCTTGGTGTGTTTGGTAATGGTATTCATTGGAGCCGCGACCCAGGTAGGTCAATAGGGGAGTCAGGTAGCCTAGTGGTTAGAGAGTTGGGCCATTAACCGAAAGGTTGCTGGATTCAATCCCTGAGCTGACAAGGTCGGATTCCCCCGGTAGGCCGTCACTGTAAAAAAAAAAAAATCTTAACTGACTTGTCTAGTTAAATAAAGGTTAAATACAAAATAGCTGTGATCGATGCTCTCTCCATCTCTCTGTAAAGTACCATGGGAGTTCCAACATGGTATGGTTCCACCACTAAATGTGGCACTTTAGCTAGACCTGCTTTACTAATGCATTCTAATTACTGGCTTTGGGAATCAAAACCCCCACAAGAACATCTAAGTGAAGGCATGTGGAAACCTCACTTTACTAGGCTACTGGCTCCATATAGCCAGTTCAGTATTCACACACACACACACACAGTCTGCTGTAACGACAGCCCTGCTCCAGGTGGTGAAAAGCACACATCTGCGCCACGTAGTGTCACGTCCCTTCAGTGCGGTCCACGGGCTGAGGATATCTAGCTCTTCTGCCACATGCCTCTCCCTCTACCTTTTCTGAGGCTACCACCACACGGCATCTTTCACTCTGCCTTTCAGTGCTCCGTCTGCCAGCTGGGAGGTCTGTATGTCTGTCTTTTCACCTCAGGCCCAAAGGACAGCTCCAGCTCCACTCACACCTGCAACTCACCCCCAGTCCACAAAGACCACATACTGTAGAGCATATCGCCACACAACAGGCGGACACACACAGAGAGAATGTTGAGACACGGGGTGAATGCAGAGAAGCTGTTAGCTTTACAGCCAGAGTAAGTAAACAACATGAAAGTCACTATCAACATGGCTTTACAGCCAGAGTAAGTAAACAACATGAAAGTCACTATCAACATGGCTTTACAGCCAGAGTAAGTAAACAACATGAAAGTCACTATCAACATGGCTTTACAGCCAGAGTAAGTAAACAACATGAAAGTCACTACCAACATGGCTTTACAGCCAGAGTAAGTAAACAACATGAAAGTCACTATCAACATGGCTTTACAGCCAGAGTAAGTAAACAACATGAAAGTCACTATCAACATGGCTTTACAGCCAGAGTAAGTAAACAACATGAAAGTCACTATCAACATGGCTTTACAGCCAGAGTAAGTAAACAACATGAAAGTCACTATCAACATGGCTTTACAGCCAGAGTAAGTAAACAACATGAAAGTCACTACCAACATGGCTTTACAGCCAGAGTAAGTAAACAACATGAAAGTCACTATCAACATGGCTTTACAGCCAGAGTAAGTAAACAACATGAAAGTCACTATCAACATGGCTTTACAGCCAGAGTAAGTAAACAACATGAAAGTCACTACCAACATGGCTTTACAGCCAGAGTAAGTAAACAACATGAAAGTCACTATCAACATGGCTTTACAGCCAGAGTAAGTAAACAACATGAAAGTCACTACCAACATGGATGCACGCATTATCCTTCCAACACTATCTTTCCAACTACAGTATCTTCTATTTCCAAGAATCAAACATAGCAGATCAACGCTCTCTGACAGACAAGGCCAACCTCTCTCTATTCAGCCCTGTCTCATTCTGTCTCTCTGTTCAGATTGATGGCCGTTGTGAGACTGGGGGCCCACTGGGAGGGAGGGGCAGAGTAACACCCCCATTTTGGTGCTTTTAAGAGGCTGTCTTCCCCAAACACAGTCCTGGTATATGGCTTTATCACCCTGGGATGGTTTAGAGGCTGGGGCGGGGTTAGGAGGCAGGGGCTGGGACCCTATAGCTACCCACCTGTCCCCTAGCTCTGTAGTGAGGCCCCCAGCACACAAAGGGAGCCATTGACACGTAAGTCGGGGCGTCAATAGCGGCTGTACTGTGTGAAGGGGTCTCCACACTCACTCCTGTTACATTAACCCCCCCCCCCACCACCACCACCACACACACACACACACACACGGGAGCTCAGATGGGCAGGACGTGTGGATGTGGAGGGGGGGGGGGGGGGTGCTCCAGGACAAACAGGTGGCAGGCTGTAATGAGTTTCACACAGCACAGGGGGCTGTACACATCAGTAACACCACCGCCCACACAGCACAGCACAGTCTGACCACTAATACACACACACACACACAAACACCAGGAGAGAAGAGGAGTGGAGGAGAATGGGGAGAAAGAAGAGGATACAAATAAATAAATAAATACATGGTTATTGTTCTACTAAGTCATACTCTGGTATTACAGTATGACGGTACACTCACAGCTCCAACCGTATCATGTGTGTCGGTGTCATCTATCAAAATAGTTTTCTCCCCACAAAACTCTATACTTTCGCTGACTGAGGCAGATCCATTTCTAGGCCATAAAAAGTTCAAATGTGGATACAGCTGTCCGGCCAGGGGGAGGGAGGCCCTAATAACGGAATAGCATCATCAGCCAAGGCGGTGTCAGAGACGATACTAAAAGATACAAAAGAGAGAAACAAAGGCCGACACACAAAACAGGCATAAATAGAGATATTTAGACAGAGAGACAGAGAGAGAACATTGATTTGTTGTCCAGTGTGGGTCTGTACAGTGAAGGTGAGAATGGCAGGGGGTGCAGGGGTGGAGAGATGAGGAGGGAGGGGTGGAGAGGGGGCTCAGAGCAGAGCAGCTGTTAGCCAGCTCAGCACACGCTGCAGTCACTCAACACAGCAGGACAGACAGCACAATGAGGCCTGTCCTCCCGTCCAGAAGAGAGGACAGCCGAGGGACTGTGTGTGTGTGTGTGTGAGTGAGAGTGTTTGTCTGTGTGTGTATGCTCACTCCACCCAGTGGACATGTTTTGAAGGATGACAAAGACAAAGAACGATAATGTACTGTACGGTATTTGATCTAATATCCCTTCAATGTTGTTTTTCTCCTGTTTCCCCCCACAACAACTCTGTAAGACGAAGCCGGTGGCACATTACAATAAGCAACGACGGGTAGCGTTATATGATAAATGAATTGTATCATTCTTCTAAGTGAATAGTAATGTAGTCTAAGCTCCATAAGAGGAACCCGGCAAGTGGGCAGGTAATTAGAGAGGAGGGGCAGGTTACAGCCCAGACACACACAGGCAGCAACGCAAAACTGTCATTCACACTTACATGACTATGAATGTATTTTGTATGGGTTGTGAATGTTTAATGAGCTCTTTACTCAGGGAACCCTTCAAAATAAAGCATTATCTTATTTCCTTCACACCTTTAAATGTGAAGGTTTACATCCATGCTGTTGGGGACACCATCATTTGGTTTCCAATGTTTGCTGGCTACAGGATGTAAGTAAATTGATGTTTTTTGTTTTGTTTTCATTGTTAAATGTTTATATCAGTATCAGTCAAACACTTGGAAACACCTACTCATTCAAGGGTTTTTCTTTATTTTTACTATTTTCTACATTGTAGAAAACTATGAAATAACACATATGGAATCATGTAGTAACCAAAAAAGTGTTAAGCACTTTAGCCACCCTTTGCCTTGATGACAGCCTTGCACGCTCTTGGCATTCTCTCAACCAGCTTCACTTGGAATGCTTTTCCAACAGTGTTGAAGGAGTTCCCACAACAGCTAATCAAATGGCTACCCAGACTATTTGCATTTTCTGATTGACTGACCTTCACGTCTTAAAGTAATGATGGGCTGTCATTTCTCTTTGCCATAATATGAACGCATTAAGAACGAAAGAAATTCCACAAATTAACAAGGCACACCTGTTAATTGAAATTCATTCCAGGTGACTACCTCATGAAGCTGGTTGAGAGAATGCCAAGAGTGTTTAAGGCAAAGGGTGGCTACATTTTTGGTTACCACGTGATTTCATATTTGTTATTTCATAGTTTTAATGTCTTCACTATTATTCTACAATGAGAAAATAGTAAAAATAAAGAAAAACCCTGTAATGAGTAGGTGTGTCGAAACATTTGACTGGTACTGTATATGCATATTATATTTTTTTCTTTAAAACAACAATACAATACAGAGAATACAAATAGCCACTCCCACTGTGGCTTCTCTGGTCAGAGGGTGCGCTCCCACAGTGGGTGCTCTGGTCAGAGGGTGCGCTCCCACTGTGGCTTCTCTGGTCAGAGGGTGCGCTCCCACAGTGGGTGCTCTGGTCAGAGGGTGCGCTCCCACAGTGGGTGCTCTGGTCAGAGGGTGCGCTCCCACAGTGGGTGCTCTGGTCAGAGGGTGCGCTCGCCCCCACCTGCCCGAGTTTCACAGCATGAAACTACCCATAACTACCAGGACCAGCACACACACCCCTCACAGCATGAAACTACCCATAACTACCAGGTCCAACACACACACCCCTCACAGCATGAAACTACCCATAACTACCAGGACCAGCACACACACCCCTCACAGCATGAAACTACCCATAACTACCAGGACCAACACACACACACACCGCTCACAGCATGAAACTACCCATAACTACCAGGACCAACACACACACCGCTCACAGTATGAAACTACCCATAACTACCAGGACCAACACACACACCCCTCACAGCATGAAACTACCCATAACTACCAGGACCAGCACACACACCCCTCACAGCATGAAACTACCCATAACTACCAGGACCAGCACACACACCCCTCACAGCATGAAACTACCCATAACTACCAGGACCAACATTCACACACCACACAGCATGAAACTACCCATAACTACCAGGACCAGCACACACACCCCTCACAGCATGAAACTACCCATAACTACCAGGACCAGCACACACACCCCTCACAGCATGAAACTACCCATAACTACCAGGACCAGCACACACACCGCTCACAGCATGAAGCCAAACCACAAAAACATAAATAATGAAAAGCAAAACATTCAATAGTCCCATCCCCACCCTCACCCCTGATTCGAGGATCTCAACAATCCAATCTCCACCCTCACCCCTGATTGGAGGACCTCAAACATTTACGCTGCAAACTTGTGTATATACTTATTTCAACACTCATCTTTTCCACCCTTCAGACAGCCACAGATCAACACATCTTTCCCAGTAAGTCATCATTCTACCATTTCCTCTCACAATACATCCCTCATTCTCTCCCATAGTGTCTCACAGGGGACTTGAACCTCCCCATCTGCAACAAATCTGACCAAATGTCCCCAAAAATAAACATTTTACCCAAGAGCACAATTATATTTCCTACTGACTGACTGTGGTCCTTCAAATCCCCCAACAATACAGTTCACGGAGTTGGTGAGGGCTGCATTTCGGCTGGTTGGTTGGTAGAGAGAGAAATAGAAAGAGAGAGAGAGAATAAGAGAGAGCAAAGAAATGTCAGGGGAGAGTAAGGAGGAAAGAAATAGCAGGGGGATTGAGGGGGAAAGAAATAGCAGGGGAGAGTGAGGGGGAAAGAAATAGCAGGGGAGAGTGAGGGAGAAAGAAATAGCAGGGGGATTGAGGGGGAAAGAAATAGCAGGGGAGAGTGAGGGGGAAAGGAATAGCAGGGGGAGTGAGGGGGAAAGAAATAGCAGAGGGATTGAGGGGGAAATAAATAGCAGGGGAGAGTGAGGGGGAAAGAAATAGCAGGGGAGAGTGAGGGAGAAAGAAATAGCAGGGGAGAGTGAGGGAGAAAGAAATAGCAGGGGAGAGTGAGGGGGAAAGAAATAGCAGGGGAGAGTGAGGGAGAAAGAAATAGCAGGGGGATTGAGGGGGAAAGAAATAGCAGGGGAGAGTGAGGGGGAAAGAAATAGCAGGGGAGAGTGAGGGGGAAAGAAATAGCAGGGGGATTGAGGGGGAAAGAAATAGCAGGGGAGAGTGAGGGGGAAAGAAATAGCAGGGGAGAGTGAGGGGGAAAGAAATAGCAGGGGGATTGAGGGGGAAAGAAATAGCAGGGGGATTGAGGGGGAAAGAAATAGCAGGGGAGAGTGAGGGGGAAAGAAATAGCAGGGGAGAGTGAGGGGGAAATAAATAGCAGGGGGATTGAGGGGGAAAGAAATAGCAGGGGGATTGAGGGGGAAAGAAATAGCAGGGGAGAGTGAGGGGGAAAGAAATAGCAGGGGAGAGTGAAGGAGAAAGAAATGGCAGGAGAGAGTGAGGGGGAAAGAAATAGCAGGGGAGAGTGAGGGGGAAAGAAATAGCAGGGGAGAGTGAGGGGGAAAGAAATAGCAGGGGAGAGTGAGGAGGAAAGAAATCGCAGGGGGGAGTGAGGGGGAAAGAAATAGCAGGGGAGAGTGAGGGGGAAAGAAATAGCAGGGGAGAGTGAGGGGGAAAGAAATAGTAGGGGGATTGAGGGGGAAAGAAATAGCAGGGGAGAGTGAGGGGGAAAGAAATAGCAGGGGAGAGTGAGGGGGAAAGAAATAGCAGGGGAGAGTGAGGGAGAAAGAAATGGCAGGGGAGAGTGAGGGAGAAAGAAATAGCAGGGGAGAGTGAGGGGGAAAGAAATAGCAGGGGAGAGTAAGGAGGAAAGTAAAAGAGAAGTGGCTGAGCAGACAGAGCTGTCAGAACAGAACGAAGGAGAGAGAGAATGCAAGAGAGATGGAGATATGAAAAGAGAGCACATAGGGACAGATCATCAGCACCGTCAGAGAAAGACTGATATGTCGGCTCAGAGTAACCGCAAGCACGCACACACACCAGGGTTTCCGTTAGCCGGTAATAGCTGGCTTTCGGCCGATAAATTAATCAAATTGCCGCTGGCCAATTGTCCAGAAGAAGAAAAAAATCCCACAGAGAAATAATGGCTTTTACTTACGGAAATACCAGTCGATTTAAATACATTTAACTGGTCATGCTAATCGGTCTATAGGTTAATTAAATTGCTGCGTGTGTACAGTATATCTGTTAAGCATCTTATTTATCACACACGTACAGCATACAGATAGAGAGCCTTTAGCTGAGAATCTGTCCGCATACAGCAGCTACAACATATCAAACATCAAATGGATAGGCACCGGAAGGCAGGCTTCTTTAGCGCGTTTACACACCACTTCGCAATGAGCTGGAGGCCGTATATGCATTTTGAAAACACATACTTCATTGTTTTGAAACCTGAAACCTACATATTGTAATGAAACAGGCAGGGAGCAGGTCTCGAACCCTCGACCTCCTAGGCCGAAGTCCAGCGCGCCGCAAAAGCATTTCCGCGCTTATAAACCCAGGGTCGTTACAATATTACGAGGCATGTCTTACCTTGCTTCAAAGTAGCCTAGCCGAAATCGGACCATATCTGTGGAGGCAATTCTTTTATATAAACTGTCTTTAATTGTCCAGTAGCCAAAGGCACACTCTTGGTCATGTTAGCAACCCATGCTAGTTGTTTCATATTAGATCTCCCCTACTTGTTCAATTTCAATCAGATTTTTTCTTCTCTGTCACATGAAACCCGTTTTCCCGCTAATTGCATTATGGAACAAACATTTGCGTGTAGCCTACTGCCTTGTGCGCATTGCTGCGCTTATAATGTGAAGAAATAATACGTAGTTGATCAACGTTTTAACCAATAGAATAAGTAAACCTTTCTGCAATGGGGGATAGTAGATTGACATAGGTGGCCTAGTGGTTGGAGCGTTGGACTAGTAACCGAAAGGTTGCAAAATCGAATCCCCAAGCTGACAAGGTAAAAATCTGTCGTCCTGCCCCTGAACAAGGCAGTTAACCCACTATTCCTAGGCCATTGAAAATAATAATGTGTTCTTAACTGACTTGCCTAGTTAAATAAAGGTTTTAAAAAATGAAATAAATAGCTAACAAGTGATTTTGTTGCTCATTTACTCATCTTGTTGGCTGAGGAAAAGTTCATGGAAAAATTATTATTATTCTTAAATGTCCAAAGTGCTCATCAGAATTTGGTAAGTGGATGCACTAATCGAGTTATACACCCAATGCATATCAGTCTGGTACATTTCTCAAATGTCCAATATCTTAAATAGCTGCTGGTCAAGTGTTCTGCGTCACATTTTTGTAACAGAAACACTGACGCACACACACACACACGGGAAAGAGGTTACTGCTCTTTGGACCAGCACACAGCAGAGAATTACAATATATGAGCATTAGAAAGCAGGAGGATTCCTCTAAGCTGGTTCTGTACATGTGTGATAAACGGTCATTCTGAACGGTCATTTCATTCTAACCCTCTATTGGCCATGCTGTCCTGAGACCCAGCCATGCACACGGCACCTCTATGATGGATGGAGGGAGAGGAGAAAGGGAAAAAGGAGATACAAGGATAGAAAATGTGTGTGAGTGAAGCCAGATGTGTTCCAGTATTCAGAAACCCACCGTTGCTGTCGCCAGGAATGCAGAGAGGAAGCAATTCCAACAGCCGTTACCAAGGCAACAGGCCTGGCACCCCCCCCCCCCCCCCCCTCTCCACAGAGTGGTAAACAGCTGGCACCTCTGGGACAGCCTGCCACCTACACCCTTACACCCCTCAACCCCCATCCATGTTTTATGCGAGCTGCCAGCCCACCACGTCACTGGAATGAGACACATCGATCATCCACCATCCACACACTTCGCTTTCAGAAAGAGGGGGAGGGGGAGAGAGAGGAGGAGAGAAAGGAAATGAGGGAGGGAGAAAAGAACCATTCTAAAAGGGGAAACAATCTGCTTTGACCAGTCCATGGCTGGTGACCCTGTATATCCCAACTCCCCATCCACCAGCCTTAACCCTGCCTGTTCCCCGTCACCCCCCCTCTGTAATCTGGTCTGCTAAACCCACGGAGACACTCCATAAGGCCAGGGGCCACTTCTACTACATCCCGCTGCCCACACACACTCCCACAAATCCACTCTCTCCTTCTGACATTCACCACACTGACCACTCTCTTAGCTCTGAGGCCACCACAGGGACCATATACAATATACAGCCTCTCTCTCTCTCTCTCCTTCTCAGAAGTAAAGAGAGGGAGTATGCTGGAGACAATCCGATAGGGTCTTAGTTGACGTGCCCTTTGGCAAATATGTAAAATATAGTACACATACATGTCTACATATTGCATGTCAGAGGTACTATATATGTCTACATACTGCATGTCAGAGGTACTATATATGTCTACATACTGCATGTCAGAGGTACTATATATGTCTACATACTGCATGTCAGAGGTACTATATATGTCTACATACTGCATGTCAGAGGTACTATATATGTCTACATACTGCATGTCAGAGGTACTATATATGTCTACATACTGCATGTCAGAGGTACTATATATGTCTACATACTGCATGTCAGAGGTACTATATATGTCTACATACTGCATGTCAGAGGTACTATATATGTCTACATACTGCATGTCAGAGGTACTATACATGTCTACATCCTTTATGCATTACATGCCAGAGAGTAGGTGTATTTTCTGTGTACTGTTTTTTTGTAGACTCTTGAATATCAGATTAGGGACAGCTGTAGCTCTGTTGGAAGTGAAGAGTTCTGAGGAGAGGTGAGGAGACCGTAGATTTTCCCCTCCTCTGCTCTCCTCCTCTCCTCTCTCCATGAGGTGTGATGACATAGAGCGGCTCCTGTCCTCCACCGAGATGTTAGTTGTGTTGGTTTAATGGAGTCGGGCTGAGCCCGTTGATTTGGTTCAATTGAACCATCTAGAGCAGATCTCATTTTACCCTGGTGGCCGCATTCGGTCTTCATCGAGGACCAGAGGGCCACACTGAAAATTGCTAACATTTCCTTGCTGTCATAATGTAAAAAAAATGGTCCTCTATCGATCGTTTCTTGCATTTGATACGCTCTCTGACTGTCTAGTGATTATTATCGGGAAGTGTATGAATGTCAGTCCATTGACACTGTAACAGTATAACTTTAGTCCGTCCCCTCGCCCATACCCGGGCGCGAACCAGGGACCCTCTGCACACATCAACAACAGTCACCCACGAAGCATCGTTACCCATCACTCCACAAAAGCCGCAGCCTTTGCAGAGCAAGGGGAACAACTACTTCAAGGTCTCAGAGCAAGTGACGTCACCGATTGAAACGCTATTTAGCGCGCACCACCGCTATCTAGCTAGCCGTTTCACATCCGTTACACTTGCACAGTGATTATTAGCAAACTGGACAGTCCAGAAACTGTATGAATGAATGTCCATCATATCTACACGGTTTTGATTTGGTTTTAGTCATTTTGAAGTATATTGAGTTCATATACGTTTATTTTCTTTACTCAAACCAGTCGCAGGCCGGATTGGTCGCCCTCGGGTTTGACACCCCTGATTTAGACACTACAGAGCCACAAGGCCTAGTCAAGATGACTATAAAAAGACCTGTGGGTTTACAGAAGTACGAGCGCACGTACACATGTCAATACACACGTGCACGAATAGAAACACAAACACACAGGGGCGCACGAACACGAGCGCACGGGCACCCACACACACGCACGCACGCACACACACACTAACTAACAAGAATACGCTCTGACAGAGCAGCTCTGCCAGTTCAGAGGAAAATGAAACAAGAGGAGTAGAGGAGGAGAGGAGGTTGTGCCCCCTGGCACACATGGGTCCTGTGACATCATAGCAGTGTGAAAGTAGGCCACAGCGGGCACGGTGCCACCACTGCTGCCCGGCCAAGCAGAGCCAATGAGCTCCAACTACCCACTATCCCTCCTGAGGAGTCAGTCAGCATGCCACTCTGCCACCCCTCTTACCCTAGACCAGGCCTCTCTAACCCTGTTCCTGGGGAGCTGCCCTCCTGTTGGTTTTAACTACAACCCCAGTTGTAACTGACCTGATTCAGCTTATCAACCAGCTAATTATTAGAATCAGGTGTGTTAGATTAGGGTTGGAGTGAAAACCTCCAGGACGGTAAGCTCTCCAGGAACAGGGTTGGAGAGACCTGCCCCAGACAGTGCCAGCCCCAGCCTGCCACCCCTGACCCCAGATAGACAGTGCTAAAGCCCCAGGCTGCCCATCCTCCCTTCTTCACACTGTGGATGTCTCTGGCATCAGAAAGAGCCAACAGACTGACAGACAGGAGAAAGGAGAGGTGAGGAGAGGAGGCCTGCCGAGAGGGGAGGCCTGCCGTGTGGCATCTGATGACCGCCGTTTGAACCCACTGAATAATGCTAATTATGAGTTTACATAACCAAGGTACTCTGTTCTGTGGGTGAAGGATGGGTCCCGGGCTCTCAGGGGCCCTGGGATGCGGGGGGACGGGGGTGTTCTGCCGGTCACTGGGACAACAACCAAACTTGGGAACGAGGTAAAGTTTTAGCGGGTGGAATAGTAGAGAACAATTGGAGGTTGACTTAGTAGCAATGCAAATATCACGGTACAGCTATATGGACACCCAATCATTATGGTACTTTTTAATGGTACGTTTACAAACATATATTATGATAAACAGAATTGAAACTTGTATCTCATTATGGTAATTGGTGAAATAAGTATAACCAGTAATAATTGTAATGGCACATGCCTGGGCAACTCCCGTCCTTGGGGGCCTGATTGGTGTCACACCTCCCTAATCTTACAACATTTGCACACACTGTACATAGATTTTTCTATTGTGTTATTGACTGTACCTTTGTTTATCCCATGTGGAACTCTGTGTTGTTGTTTTTGTCGCACTGCTTTGCTTGGCCAGGTCACAGGTTGGTTAAATAAAGGTGAAAAAAAATAATATATATATATATTTTAAATATGTTATTGGACCATAAACAGATTTGGCTAATTCATCTATACGGTCCAAATAATGATTATCCACGCTTCTTTGAAAATATATATAATAATGAATCAAACCTACAAGCAATACAAGACTCTATTATTATGTGGGAAGATTTTTTTAAATGTTTTAAATACCTCATAAAGGACCGTAAAGGAAATCACACTACAAACTATCACCCTCATGCACTTAAGGAAACTCATACATGTGTTTCAGCATGTGTTCCCTGGACTGGTTGCCAACTGCATAGATTAATGACAAACTGTAGCAGTGGGTTCAATGTGGCTCTCGGGGTGGGGGGTAGGGGGAGTTCTACCTGGAACCAAAAAGTGTTCTCCTATGGGGACAGCCGAGGAACCCTTTTGGAACCCATATTTCTAAGTGTGTAGGGGAGGGCAGGGGGAGAGGTAGGGGAGTGCAGAGAGGAGATGTAGGGGAGGGCAGGGGGAGAAGTAGGGGAGAGGTAGGGGAGGGCAGGGGGAGAGGTAGGAGAGGGCAGAGGGAGAGTTAGGGGAGGGCAGAGAGGAGATGTAGGGGAGGGCAGAGAGGAGATGTAGGGGAGGGCAGAGAGGAGATGTAGGGGAGGGCAGGGGGAGAGTTAGGGGAGGGCAGAGAGGAGATGTAGGGGAGGGCAGAGAGAGAGGTAGGGGAGGGCAGAGAGGAGATGTAGGGGAGGGCAGAGAGGAGATGTAGGGGAGGGCATGGGGAGAGGTAGGGGAGGGCAGAGAGGAGAGGAGATGTAGGGGAGGGCAGGGGGAGAGGTAGGGGAGGGCAGAGAGGAGATGTAGGGGAGGGCAGGAGAGAGGTAGGGGAGGGCTGAGTGGAGATGTAGGAGAGGGCAGAGTGGAGATGTAGGGGAGGGCAGTGGGAGATGTAGGGGAGGGCAGAGTGGAGAGGTAGGGGAGGGCAGGGGGAGAGGTAGGGGGAGAGCAGAGTGGAGATGTAGGGGAGGGCAGAGTGGAGAGGTAGGGGAGGGCAGAGTGGAGAGGTAGGGGAGGGCAGGGGGAGAGGTAGGGGAGGGCAGAGGGGGAGTTAGGGGAGGGCAGAGAGGAGATGTAGGGGAGGGCAGGGGGAGAGTTAGGGTAGGGCAGAGAGGAGATGTAGGGGAGGGCAGGGTGAGAGGTAGGGGAGGGCAGAGAGGAGATGTAGGGGAGGGCAGGGAGAGAGGTAGGGGAGGGCAGAGAGGAGATGTAGGGGAGGGCAGAGAGGAGATGTAGGGGGAGAGGTAGGGGAGGGCAGAGAGGAGATGTAGGGGAGGGCAGGGGGAGAGGTAGGGGAGGGCAGAGAAGAGATGTAGGGGAGGGCAGAGGAGAGGTAGGGGAGGGCAGCGGGAGAGGTAGGGAAGGGCAGAGTGGAGATGTAGGGGAGGGCCGGGGGAGAGGTAGGGGAGGGCAGTGGGAGATGTAGGGGAGGGCAGGGGGAGATGTAGGGGAGGGCAGAGTGGAGAGGTAGGGGGAGAGCAGAGTGGAGATGTAGGGGAGGGCAGGGGGAGAGGTAGGGGAGGGCAGAGTGGAGATGTAGGGGAGGGCAGAGTGGAGATGTAGGGGAGGGCAGAGGGAGAGACAGGGGAGAGGTAGGGGAGGGCAGGGGAAGAGGTAGGGGGGGGCAGAGTGGAGATGTAGGGGAGGGCAGAGTGGAGATGTAGGGGATGGCAGAGTGGAGATGTAGGGGAGGGCAGAGGGAGAGACAGGGGAGAGGTAGGGGAGGGCAGGGGGAGAGGTAGGGGAGGGCAGATTGGAGATGTAGGGGAGGGCAGAGGGAGAGGTAGGGGAGGGCAGGGGGAGAGGTAGGGGAGGGCAGATTGGAGATGTAGGGGAGGGCAGAGGGAGAGGTAGGGGAGGGCAGGGGGAGAGGTAGGGGAGAGGTAGGGGAGGGCAGAGTGGAGATGTAGGGGAGGGCAGGGGAGAGGTAGGGAAGGGCAGAGAGGAGATGTAGGGGAGGGCAGGGGGAGAGGTAGGGGAGGGCAGAGAGGAGATGTAGGGGAGGGCAGGGAGAGAGGTAGGGGAGGGCTGAGTGGAGATGTAGGAGAGGGCAGAGTGGAGATGTAGGGGAGGGCAGTGGGAGATGTAGGGGAGGGCAGAGTGGAGAGGTAGGGGAGGGCAGGGGGAGAGGTAGGGGGAGAGCAGAGTGGAGATGTAGGGGAGGGCAGAGTGGAGAGGTAGGGGAGGGCAGAGTGGAGAGGTAGGGGAGGGCAGGGGGAGAGGTAGGGGAGGGCAGAGGGGGAGTTAGGGGAGGGCAGAGAGGAGATGTAGGGGAGGGCAGAGAGGAGATGTAGGGGAGGGCAGGGGGAGAGTTAGGGTAGGGCAGAGAGGAGATGTAGGGGAGGGCAGGGTGAGAGGTAGGGGAGGGCAGAGAGGAGATGTAGGGAGGGCAGGGAGAGAGGTAGGGGAGGGCAGAGAGGAGATGTAGGGGAGGGCAGAGAGGAGATGTAGGGGGAGAGGTAGGGGAGGGCAGAGAGGAGATGTAGGGAGGGCAGGGGGAGAGGTAGGGGAGGGCAGAGAAGAGATGTAGGGAGGGCAGAGGAGAGGTAAGGAGGGCAGCGGGAGAGGTAGGGAAGGGCAGAGTGGAGATGTAGGGAGGGCCGGGGGAGAGGTAGGGGAGGGCAGTGGGAGATGTAGGGGAGGGCAGAGTGGAGAGGTAGGGGAGGGCAGAGTGGAGAGGTAGGGGAGGGCAGGGGAGAGGTAGGGGAGGGCAGAGGGGGAGTTAGGGGAGGGCAGAGAGGAGATGTAGGGGAGGGCAGAGAGGAGATGTAGGGGAGGGCAGGGGGAGAGGTAGGGGAGGGCAGAGAGGAGATGTAGGGGAGGGCAGGGAGAGAGGTAGGGGAGGGCAGAGAGGAGATGTAGGGGAGGGCAGAGAGGAGATGTAGGGGGAGAGGTAGGGGAGGGCAGAGAGGAGATGTAGGGGAGGCAGGGGGAGAGGTAGGGGAGGGCAGAGAAGAGATGTAGGGGAGGGCAGAGGAGAGGTAAGGGAGGGCAGCGGGAGAGGTAGGGAAGGGCAGAGTTGGAGATGTAGGGGAGGGCCGGGGGAGAGGTAGGGGAGGCAGTGGGAGATGTAGGGGAGGGCAGAGTGGAGAGGTAGGGGAGGGCAGAGTGGAGAGGTAGGGGAGGGCAGGGGGAGAGGTAGGGGAGGGCAGAGGGGGAGTTAGGGGAGGGCAGAGAGGAGATGTAGGGGAGGGCAGAGAGGAGATGTAGGGAGGGCAGGGGAGAGTTAGGGTAGGGCAGAGAGGAGATGTAGGGGAGGGCAGGGTGAGAGGTAGGGAGGGCAGAGAGGAGATGTAGGGGAGGGCAGGGAGAGAGGTAGGGGAGGGCAGAGAGGAGATGTAGGGGAGGGCAGAGAGGAGATGTAGGGGGAGAGGTAGGGGAGGGCAGAGAGGAGATGTAGGGGAGGGCAGGGGGAGAGGTAGGGGAGGGCAGAGAAGAGATGTAGGGGAGGGCAGAGGAGAGGTAGGGGAGGGCAGCGGGAGAGGTAGGGAAGGGCAGAGTGGAGATGTAGGGGAGGGCCGGGGGAGAGGTAGGGGAGGGCAGTGGGAGATGTAGGGGAGGGCAGGGGGAGATGTAGGGGAGGGCAGAGTGGAGAGGTAGGGGAGGGCAGGGGGAGAGGTAGGGGAGGGCAGAGTGGAGATGTAAGGGAGGTTAGAGTGGAGATGTAGGGGAGGGCAGAGGGAGAGACAGGGGAGAGGTAGGGGAGGGCAGGGGAAGAGGTAGGGGGGGCAGAGTGGAGATGTAGGGGAGGGCAGAGTGGAGATGTAGGGGAGGGCAGAGTGGAGATGTAGGGGAGGGCAGAGGGAGAGACAGGGGAGAGGTAGGGGAGGGCAGGGGGAGAGGTAGGGGAGGGCAGATTGGAGATGTAGGGGAGGGCAGAGGGAGAGGTAGGGGAGGGCAGGGGGAGAGGTAGGGGAGGGCAGATTGGAGATGTAGGGGAGGGCAGAGGGAGAGGTAGGGGAGGGCAGGGGGAGAGGTAGGGGAGAGGTAGGGAAGGGCAGAGTGGAGATGTAGGGGAGGGCAGAAGGAGAAGTAGGGGAGGGCAGAGTGGAGATGTAAGGGAGGGCAGGGGGAGAGGTAGGGGAGGGCAGAGTGGAGATGTAGGGGAGGGCAGGGGAGAGGTAGGGGAGGGCAGATTGGAGATGTAGGGTAGGGGAGAGGTAGGGGAGGGCAGGGGGAGAGGTAGGGGGAGAGGCAGGGGAGGGCAGAGTGGAGATGTAGGGGAGGGCAGGGGAGAGGTAGGGGAGGGTAGAGTGGAGATGTAGGGTAGGGGAGAGGTAGGTGGAGAGGTAGGGGAGGGCAGGGGGAGAGGCAGGGGAGGGCAGAGTTGAGATGTAGGGGAGGGCAGAGTGGAGATGTAGGGAAGGGCAGAGTGGAGAGGCAGGGGAGGGCAGAGTGGAGAGGGCAGGGGGAGAGGTAGGTGGAGAGGTAGGGGAGGGCAAGGGGAGAGGTGGGGGGAGGACAGGAGTGGAGATGTAGGGGAGGGGAGGGCAGAGTTGAGATGTAGGGGGGGAGAGGTAGGGGAGGGCAGAGTGGAGAGGGCAGGGGAGGGCAAGGGGAGAGGTAGGGGAAGAGGTAGGGAGGGCAGGGGAGAGATAGGGGAAGAGGTAGGGGAGGGCAGGGCAGGGGAGAGGTAGTGGAAGAGGTAGGGGAGGGCAGGTGAGAGGTAGGGGAAGAGGTAGGGGAGGGCAGGGGGAGAGGTAGGGGAAGAGGTAGGGGAGGGCGTGGGAGAGGTAGGGGAAGAGGTAGGGGAGGGCATGTGAGAGGTAGGGGAAGAGGTAGGGGAGGGCATGGGAGAGGTAGGGAAGGGCAGAGTGGAGATGTAGGGGAGGGCAGAAGGAGAAGTAGGGGAGAGCAGAGTGGAGATGTAAGGGAGGGCAGGGGGAGAGGTAGGGGAGGGCAGAGTGGAGATGTAGGGGAGGGCAGGGGAGAGGTAGGGGAGGGCAGATTGGAGATGTAGGGTAGGGGAGAGGTAGGGGAGGGCAGGGGGAGAGGTAGGGGGAGAGGCAGGGGAGGGCAGAGTGGAGATGTAGGGGAGGGCAGGGGAGAGGTAGGGGAGGGCAGAGTGGAGATGTAGGGTAGGGGAGAGGTAGGTGGAGAGGTAGGGGAGGGCAGGGGGAGAGGCAGGGGAGGGCAGAGTTGAGATGTAGGGGAGGGCAGAGTGGAGATGTAGGGAAGGGCAGAGTGGAGAGGCAGGGGAGGGCAGAGTGGAGAGGGCAGGGGAGAGGTAGGTGGAGAGGTAGGGGAGGGCAAGGGGAGAGGTAGGGGGAGGACAGAGTGGAGATGTAGGGGAGGGGAGGGCAGAGTTGAGATGTAGGGGGGGAGAGGTAGGGGAGGGCAGAGCGGAGAGGGCAGGGGAGGGCAAGGGGAGAGTAGGGGGAGGACAGAGTGGAGATGTAGGGGAGGGGAGGGCAGAGTTGAGATGTAGGGGGGGAGAGGTAGGGGAGGGCAGAGCGGGAGATCTAGGTGAGGGCAGAAATGGAAGAGGGCAGGGGGAGAGGTAGGGGAGGGCAAGGGGAGAGGTAGGGGAAGAGGTAGGGGAGGGCATGGGAGAGATAGGGAAGAGGTAGGGGATGGCAGGGCAGGGGAGAGGTAGTGGAAAGGGTAGGGGAGGGCAGGTGAGAGGTAGGGGAAGAGGTAGGGGAGGGCAGGGGGAGAGGTAGGGGAAGAGGTAGGGGAGGGCATGGGAGAGGTAGGGGAAGAGGTAGGGAGGGCAGGGGGAGAGGTAGGGGAAGAGGTAGGGAGGGCAGGGCAGGGCAGGGGAGAGGTAGGGGAAGAGGTAGGGGAGTGCAGGGGGAGAGGTAGGGGAAGAGGTAGGGGAGGGCAGGGGAGAGGTAGGGGGAGAGGGAAGCTCCATCTGTGTCAGAGAGCATGGTGAAGACCACTGTGCAGCGAGGCCCACAGGCACACACATACGCACACACACGTAAATACTCAATAACCTCTCTGACAACCCCACTACTGAAACAGACACCCCCTTGGAGACAAAGCAGAGAAAAACAGACATGTTTGCTCACCAAAAACAATATATTGTTTTGTGTGCACAACTGCACATCCAGTCCTCTTTCTCTCTCTACCTCTCTCTCTCTACCTCTCTCTCTCTCTACCTCTCTCTCTCTCTACCTCTCTCTCTCTCTCTACCTCTCTCTCTCTACCTCTCTCTCTCTCTACCGCTCTCTCTCTCTACCTCTCTCTCTTTACCTCTCTCTCTTTACCTCTCTCTCTCTACCTCTCTCTCTTTACCTCTCTCTCTACCTCTCTCTCTTTACCTCTCTCTCTACCTCTCTCTCTCCCTCTCTCTCTACCTTTCTCTCTACCTCTCTCTCTTTACCTCTCTCTCTTACCTCTCTCTCTTTACCTCTCTCTCTCTACCTCTCTCTCTCTACTTCTCTCTCTCTTTACCTCTCTCTCTACCTCTCTCTCTCTACCTTTCTCTCAACCTCTCTCTCTTTACCTCTCTCTCTCTAACTCTCTCTCTACCTCTCTCTCTCTACCTCTCTCTCTCTCTCTCTCTCTACCTCTCTCTCTCTCTCTCTACCTCTCTCTCTCTACCTCTCTCTCTCTCTAGCTTTCTTGTCTCATCATAACGCTACACACTGAAAAACGCTGATGTACAAACACATTGATTTACTCACGCGGTAATGGGTTCTAAATAATGCAACACAGGGGTTTGAACAGGTTCAGAGAACAGAACTGAAAACCGGAAAATAATGTAATTATTCAAGGAACAGAAACGGAACAGGAACGAAAGCGATCCATACTGTTCCGGAAAATAACTGTCATTTTAACAGCATGGGAACCGGTTAATAACGGTATTTTACGTTCCAGGCATTTTTTTCTAGTCACCCCCAAAAAACAACACAAAACACCTATGCAAAGCCCTCAGTCTGTCACTCAGAAACATATTCTAGTTTCTGCCTGCCAGCTGAAAGTCTTTGCCAGTGTGTGTAGATGTTTAGGCTACTTGCCCGTCCCCCTTTGGAAGCATTGGTTACTGATTGTGCTGACTGTACCATAGGTTACTGACTGTTCTGAAGTTACCATAGGTTACTGACTGTACCATAGGTTACTGACTCTACTGACGTTACCATAGGTTACTGACTGTACCATAGGTTACTGACTGTACCATAGGTTACTGACTGTACCATAGGTTACTGACTCTACTGACGTTACCATAGGTTACTGACTGTACCATAGGTTACGGACTGTGCTGACGTTACCATAGGTTACTGACTGTACCATAGGTTACTGACTCTACTGACGTTACCATAGGTTACTGACTGTACCATAGGTTACTGACTGTGCTGACGTTACCATAGGTTACTGACTGTACCATAGGTTACTGACTCTACTGATGTTACCATAGGTTACTGACTGTACCATAGGTTACTGACTCTACTGACGTTACCATAGGTTACTGACTGTACCATAGGTTACGGACTGTGCTGACGTTACCATAGGTTACTGACTGTACCATAGGTTACTGACTGTACCATAAGTTACTGACTGTGCTGACGTTACCATAGGTTACTGACTGTACCATAGGTTACTGACTGTACCATAGGTTACTGACTCTACTGATGTTACCATAGGTTACTGACTGTACCATAGGTTACTGATTGTGCTGACGTTACCATAGGTCACTGACTGTACCATAGGTTACTGACTGTGCTGACGTTACCATAGGTTTCTGACTGTACCATTGGTTACTGACTGTACCATAGGTTACTGACTCTACTGATGTTACCATAGGTTACTGACTGTACCATAGGTTACTGATTGTGCTGACGTTACCATAGGTCACTGACTGTACCATAGGTTACTGACTGTGCTGACGTTACCATAGGTTTCTGACTGTACCATTGGTTACTGACTGTACCATAGGTTACTGACTCTACTGATGTTACCATAGGTTACTGACTGTACCATAGGTTACTGATTGTGCTGACGTTACCATCGGTTACTGACTGTTCTGACGTTACCATAGGTTACTGACTGTACCATAGGTTACTGACTGTACCATAGGTTACTGACTCTACTGATGTTACCATAGGTTACTGACTGTACCATAGGTTACTGATTGTGCTGACGTTACCATAGGTTACTGACTGTGCTGACGTTACCATAGGTTACTGACTGTACCATAGGTTACTGATGTTACCATAGGTTACTGACTGTGCTGACGTTACCATAGGTTACTGACTGTACTGACGTTACCATAGGTTACTGACTGTACCATAGGTTACTGACTCTACTGATGTTACCATAGGTTACTGACTGTGCTGACGTTACCATAGGTTACTAACTGTACTGACGTTACCATAGGTTACTGACTGTACCATAGGTTACTGACTCTACTGATGTTACCATAGGTTACTGACTGTGCTGACGTTACCATAGGTTACTGACTGTACTGACTGTACCATAGGTTACTGACTGTACCATAGGTTACTGACTCTACTGATGTTACCATAGGTTACTGACTGTGCTGACGTTACCATAGGTTACTGACTGTACTGACGTTACCATAGGTTACTGACTGTACCATAGGTTACTGACTCTACTGATGTTACCATAGGTTACTGACTCTACTGACGTTACCATAGGTTACTGACTGTGCTGACGTTATCATAGGTTACTGACTGTGCTGAAGTTACCATGGGTTACTGACTGTACTGACGTTACCATATGTTACTGACTGTACTGACGTTACCATAGGTTACTGACTGTGCTGACGTTACCATAGGTTACTGACGTTACCATAGGTTACTGATTGTACTGACGTTACCATAGGTTACTGACGTTACCATAGGTTACTGACTGTACTGATGTCACAATAGGTTACTGACTGTACTGATGTTACTATAGGTTACTGACTCTACTGACGTTACCATAGGTTACTGACTCTACTGACGTTACCATAGGTTACTGACTCTACTGACGTTACGCACGCGCTTCAGAAGATAGGCAGAGAGGTTTTTATTTACAGTGCCTTGCGAAAGTATTCGGCCCCCTTGAACTTTGCGACCTTTTGCCACATTTCAGGCTTCAAACATAAAGATATAAAACTGTATTTTTTTGTGATGAATCAACAACAAGTGGGACACAATCATGAAGTGGAACGACATTTATTGGATATTTCAAACTTTTTTAACAAATCAAAAACTGAAAAATTGGGCGTGGAAAATTATTCAGCCCCCTTAAGTTAATACTTTGTAGCGCCACCTTTTGCTGCGATTACAGCTGTAAGTCGCTTGGGGTATGTCTCTATCAGTTTTGCACATCGAGAGACTGACATTTTTTCCCATTCCTCCTTGCAAAACAGCTCGAGCTCAGTGAGGTTGGATGGAGAGCATTTGTGAACAGCAGTTTTCAGTTCTTTCCACAGATTCTCGATTGGATTCAGGTCTGGACTTTGACTTGGCCATTCTAACACCTGGATATGTTTATTTTTGAACCATTCCATTGTAGATTTTGCTTTATGTTTTGGATCATTGTCTTGTTGGAAGACAAATCTCCGTCCCAGTCTCAGGTCTTTTGCAGACTCCATCAGGTTTTCTTCCAGAATGGTCCTGTATTTGGCTCCATCCATCTTCCATCATCAATTTGAACCATCTTCCCTGTCCCTGCTGAAGAAAAGCAGGCCCAAACCATGATGCTGCCACCACCATGTTTGACAGTGGGGATGGTATGTTCAGGGTGATGTGCTGTGTTGCTTTTACGCAAAACATAACACGTTATGTTTTGCATTGTTGCCAAAAAGTTCAATTTTGGTTTCATCTGACCAGAGCACCTTCTTCCACATGTTTGGTGTGTCTCCCAGGTGGCTTGTGGCAAACTTTAAATGATACTTTTTATGGATATCTTTAAGAAATGGCTTTCTTCTTGCCACTCTTCCATAAAGGCCAGATTTGTGCAATATACGACCGATTGTTGTCCTATGGACAGAGTCTCCCACCTCAGCTGTAGATCTCTGCAGTTCATCCAGAGTGATCATGGGCCTCTTGGCTGCATCTCTGATCAGTCTTCTCCTTGTATGAGCTGAAAGTTTAGAGGGACGGCCAGGTCTTGGTAGATTTGCAGTGGTCTGATACTCCTTCCATTTCAATATTATCGCTTGCACAGTGCTCCTTGGGATGTTTAAAGCTTGGGAAATCTTTTTGTATCCAAATCCGGCTTTAAACTTCTTTAAACAGTATCTCGGACCTGCCTGGTGTGTTCCTTGTTCTTCATGATGCTCTCTGCGCTTTTAACGGACCTCTGAGACTATCACAGTGCAGGTGCATTTATACGGAGACTTGAGTACACACAGGTGGATTGTATTTATCATCATTAGTCATTTAGGTCAACATTGGATCATTCAGAGATCCTCACTGAACTTCTGGAGAGAGTTTGCTGCACTGAAAGTAAAGGGGCTGAATAATTTTGCATGCCCAATTGTTCAGTTTTTGATTTGTTAAAAAACGTTTGAAATATCCAATAAATGTCGTTCCACTTCATGATTGTGTCCCACTTGTTGTTGATTCTTCTACAGTTTTATATCTTTATGTTTGAAGCCTGAAATGTGGCAAAAGGTTGCAAAGTTCAAGGGGGCCGAATACTTTCGCAAGGCACTGTAGCTACAGAAGAATGGATGAACTTGTTCAGTGTTAGTTAAGGATAGGGCCTAGTTATCACATATCACTTTGGATTTATTAACTACAAAAAGGTAAGATGTGTTTTTAATTCTGGTGCCACTCTGCAAACAAAAGGTTGTTAGCTAGCTAGCTTAAAGGACATCGAAAACTCCTCCACAGAAGCCGCTCCTACTCGGTATAATTCTACACCCTAATTTGGATAATGCATGTCATAACAAGATGCCCAGGGCTTGCCCACCTGCACAATATCAGTCACATCTTGTGCCATAGGCTGCATGTAAACAACTAGCTTGCCTGCTCTATCCGCACTGATTGGTGAAGTAATTTAATGAGCTATACTGAACACAAATATAAACGCAACATGCGACAACTTCAACTATTTTACTAAGTTACAATTCATATAAGGAAATCAGTCAATTGAAATAAAATTCATTAGGCCCTAATCTATGGATTTCACATGACTGGGCAGGGGCACAGCCATGGGTTGGCCTGGGAGGGCATAGGCCCACCCCCATGGGAGCCAGGCACACCCACTGGGGAGCCAGGTCCAGCCAATCAGAATGCATTTTTTTCTCCAACAAAAGGGCTTTATTACAGACAGAAATAGTCCTCAGTTTCATCAGCTGTCCTGGTGGCTGGTCTTAGACGATCCAGCAGGAGAAGGCCCTGGGCTGGCGTGGATACACGTATCTGCGAGTTGTGAGGCCAGCTGGACGTACTGCTAAATTCTCTAAAGCAACGTTGGAGGTGGCTTATGGTAGAGAAATAAACATTAAATTCTCTGCCAACAACTCTGGTGGACATTCGTGCAGTCAGCCTGCCAATTGCACACTCCCTCAAAACTTGAGACATCTGTGGCATAGTGTTGTGTAACAAAGCCTTTTATTGTCCCCAGCACAAGGTGCACATGTGTAATGATCATGCTGTTTAATCAGCTTCTTGATATGCCATACCTGTCAGGTGGCTGGATTATCTGGCAAAGAGAAATGCTCACTAACAGGGATGTAAACAACATTTGAGAGAAATAAGCTTTTTGTGCATATGATACATTTCTGGGATCTTTTATTTCAGCTCATGAAACAACACTTTAAATGTTACGTTAACATTTTTGTTCAGTATAAATGTACAAAACAGGTTAAAAAAGGAACAGAAAATAACAATATGAACCGGTACTTTTCTGTGGTCCGAACTGGTTCAGAACCATATTTAGCTGGTAGGAACAGTGGAACGGAACAAAAAATATAAACGTTTTGTTGAGAAGTTTTTTAAAAACAATTGAAAAATAATTTAGGTTCCAACCAGATGCAACATGAACCAACAGCAGAATCATGTATTTGCAGGTTAACAGTAGTCCTGTACTGAGAGAGAGAGAGAGAGAGAGAGAGAGAGAGAGAGAGAGAGAGAGAGAGAGAGAGCTCATCCAACATTGCCATGTTTTCATAGAGCTCTACAAAGACACAAGGAGTTTTAATACCCACTACTTACACACCTCCACTAGCTGATCTGGTCGCTGCAGAATAGAGAATATAGATTATCTATTTCTTTACTTTGTAGCAGCAGAATATTCCTTCCTCAGAGGGAAAAAAAGGAACGAGGGAGAGGGAGGAAGAAAGAGAGGAGAGGAGAGCAGAGGAGAGACCAGAGCAGAGCAGAGGAGACCAGAACAGAGGAGACCAGAGCAGAGCAGACCAGAGCAGAGGAGACCAGAGCAGAGGAGACCAGAGCAGAGCAGGCCAGAGCAGAGGAGACCAGAGCAGAGCAGGCCAGAGCAGAGGAGACCAGAGCAGAGCAGAGGAGACCAGAGCAGGGCAGAGGAGACCAGAGCAGAGCAGAGGAGACCAGAGCAAAGTAGACCATAGCAGAGGAGACCAGAGCAGAGCAGAGCAGAGGAGACCAGAGCAAAGTAGACCATAGCAGAGGAGACCAGAGCAGGCCAGAGCAGAGGAGACCAAAGCAGAGCAGAGGAGACCAGAGCAGGGCAGAGGAGACCAGAGCAGAGCAGAGCAGACCAGAGCAAAATAGACCATAGCAGAGGAGACCAGAGCAGGCCAGAGCAGAGGAAACCAGAGCAGGCCAGAGCAGAGGAGACCAGAGCAGGCCAGAGCAGAGGAAACCAGAGCAGAGCAGGCAGAAAGCAGGTCCCCTCATCTCCCCTCCCAGTCTCTCCATTGCATACTGTCGCCACTGTGGGCTCTCCTCTCCTTTCTTTGTTCTGTAATTCAGTCAGGGGGCTACAGTAAGAAGAGGGAATTACATAGATGGCAGTCCCACGCTGTGTCCAGGACTGTCATGGCCTCCCTCTAAGATTATAGAGCAATTCTGGCATTTAGGAGGTGTACAACAGAGCAGGGTGTGTGTGTGGGTGCATCCTGACCCTCTCACTGTGACTATCAGCATAACTCCCCTCTCTTGTCCTCGCAGCAGACAGAGGCTCAAGCGGCAGAGCCGTCACACCGCGGCTGATTGCTACCTGGCGCCCCTCCTCTCAGTCAGTCATTCACACAGACGGAGAGAGAGACAGAAGGGGCCCCACCACACTGTTGTATGTGACCGCTGTAGTTCTGGTTCTGCTCATTCAAAGTGGTTATGAATGATGGGGCTGGAACAAGGAGTCTCGTCTCTAAACGTTAAAGCAGTCTGTCTATCTGTCTGTCTGTCTCCGTCTGTCTGTCTGTCTGTCCCCGTCTGTCTGTCTGTCTGTCTGTCTCCGTCTGTCTGTCTCCGTCTGTCTGTCTGTCTGTCTGTCTGTCTGTCTGTCTGTCTGTCTGCGTGGACCCTGCATCTGCCTCTGCCTGTCCTCCTCTGACACTGTAACCAGTAATGACAACCATTCTCCAGTCTGCATGTGAAGAGTTAATAACACAGCCGCCCATCAACAGGCTTGTGATGGAGAGGGAGGGTGTGTGTGTGGGTGTGTGTTTGTGTGTTTGTGAGGAGGGAGCCTCCCCGGCACGCTTAGGGTTGTCTGTCGGTGAGGGGGGTATTGATTTAGACAGACTAGCCAGACAGAGAAGGGCATTCTGGTGTAGCAGAGAGGGGTGTCTGTGTGTGTGTGTGTGTGTGTGTGTGTGTGTGTGTGTGCGCGTGTGTGTGTGTCAGTGTGTGTGTGTGTGTGTGTGTGTGTGTGTCAGTGTGTGTGTGTGTGTGTGTGTGTCAGTGTGTATGTGTCAGTGTGTGTGTGTGTGTGTGTGTGTCAGTGTGTGTGTGTGTCAGTGTGTGTGTGTCAGTGTGTGTGTGTCAGTGTGTGTGTGTGTGTGTCAGTATGTGTGTGTGTCAGTGTGTGTGTGTGTCAGTGTGTGTGTGTGTCAGTGTGTGTGTGTCTGTGTGTGTGTGTCAGTGTGTGTGTGTGTGTGTGTGTGTCAGTGTGTGTGTGTGTCAGTGTTATTTTCAGATATATTACCGTCTTTGTTGACACGTCTGCCTTTGTGTGTGTATGTGTGTGTTTGTTTGTTCTTTGTCTCTGTGTGGCTCCCTCCTCCACGGTGATGGTGTACATACAGATGGTGGGTTTGGCTGCACCCCACTGCTCTGGTGGCTAGCTGCGCTGTGGGGCTTTGGGTTGGGGTGTGTGTGGAGGGCTGGGGTGAGGTGTGGGGCTGTGGTGCGGAGAGCAGCAGGATGTGAGGACGAGGGCAGCGAGGGATGGGAGGGAGGTGTGGGGTGTTAGTAGAGGGGGATTGACAACCGAACAGGCTCAGGTGGCACAGAGATATTCTACTCAGATCCCTCCACAATACCCCTGTCTCTCTCTTTCCCAGTCTCTCTCTTTCCCTTTCTCTCTCTTTCGTTCTCTCTCCCAATTTAATTCAATAGTTTTATTGGCATGGTATGTTTACATTGGCAAAGCAAGTGAAGTAGATAATAAACAAAAGTGAAATAAACAATCAGAAATGAATAGTAAACGTTACACTCACAAAAGTTTAAAAGGAATAGACATTTCAAATGTCATATTACGGCTATGTACAGTGTTGCAACTATGTGCAAATAGTTGAAGTACAAGAGAGAAAATAAATAAGCATAAATATGGGTTGTATTTACAATGGTGTTTGTTCTTCACTGGTTGCCCTTTTTTTGTGGCAACAGGTCACCTATTTTGCTGCTGTGATGGCACACTATGGTATTTCACCTAATAGATATGAGAGTTTATCAAAATTGCATTTGTTTTCAAATTCTTCATGGGTCTGAGGGAAATATGTGTCTCTAACATGGTCATACATTTGGAAGGAGGTTAGGAAGTCTCCACCTCATCTCCCCCCTCCCTTCCTCTCTATTTCTCTCTCTCTCTCTGTGTGCTAGGACTCTGACCAGTACGACAACTGGGTGTGTTTCCTACAACCACGTGTATGACTCTCTTAATTCACTACTATACCATGGAAGGCTGGGGAATATAGGAACAGGTGTGTGTGGTGGTAAAAAAAAAGAGATAGAGAGAGAGAGTGAGAGAAAAAAAATAGAAAGTCCCCCAGTCTCTTTGTTTGATGAGGTGTTATAAGGAGAGAACATAATGAGATGAAACCCTCTCTCTCTCCCATCCTACTCTCGGGACTGTTTCCTTAGTAGAACTGTTTACTAACCAGGGCAAGTTACTAGCTTTAGATACCGCAGGGTGCAAAATGCAAGATAAACATTCCCTCTCAGAATAATTGATTTAGCCGATTATATACAGTACAGTAGGCTACATGTATGATGGGCGACAGGTAGCCTTGTGGATAAGAGCAAAAGGTCACGAGTTCGAATCCCCGAGCTGGCTAGGTGTAAATCTGTCGTTATGCCCTTGAGCAAGGCACTTAACCCTAATCGTTCCTAAAATGTCAATGAGGTCTGAAACTCACAAGGCTTTGCTACAAGCAGGCTGAAACCACACAGTATGGAGCTGACACTCTTCCTCTACCGCAAAACCCTCACAGCAGGATTCTAACTGAACATCTCTCCACCACATCCATCATCCTGTGGCCCTTTCAATTACACAACTCTGATCTTGTCAGGACCAAATATCTCTCTGCACTCTGGTCCTGCCGTTATCAAATATCCCATTTACAAGTGCAGAGCTAATATTTCACCAGGCTCTCTGCCTCTCTGTGGCTCTGCTTTAAATCACCGGCCTTATCTACTCCATACTCCTTCTCATATTATTTGTCCTACATTTTGCATGGCGTATACGATGTGATATACAGTGATCCACATTCATCTTTTATCTGTGAGGGTATGCATAAGTACCTGCGTCGACGACTGTGAGAATGCGTGTTCTCTCTAGGCTCTCCCTGCATGAGGCCGGCTCAGCACTGAGCTCTCCTCTAGTGACTTCCATTAACCAGCCTCCGGCTGTTCCTTATACCGCTAGCTATTACACTGGAATTACTGCTGCATAGGGACACAACACACACACGCATGAGCACACACACACACGCATAGTCACATACACATGGTCTTCGGCTGTCCTCGTAGGAGAACCCGTTTTGGTTCCAGGCAAAACCCTTTTTGCTCCCAGGTAGAACCATTTTTGGTTCAATGTAGAACCCACTGCGGGAAGGGTTCTACTTGGAACCCAAAAGGGTTCTACCTGGAACCAACAAAGGTTCTTCAAAGGGTTCTCCTATGGGGATAGCCGAAGAGCCGAAGAGTGTGTAGATATGAATGCCACAAGAATTACACGTATGGAATTTGATGCATCGTTTTCTCTTTATTTAACCAGCCCACCACCCACCACCCACCACCCACCACCCACCACCCACCGGCCCTTCGTTCACACAATATTTCATGACTCTAAACACGCCCGGCGGATATAACCGCGGAGACAGAGGGTTATGAGTCAACCCGCGCATCACTAACACACACAACACAGACACACACACACAACACAGACACACACTGACTGATTTGCATCCTATCAAACAGCACCTGTCTGCCAATAACATGTCACGTCATCTCCGTGGACCTGCCAATCAGGGGGTCTAGAGGAGATGCAGGCAGAATGGAGGGATATTGCCTGTAGCCACTCTGCAGCTCTCTACTCTCTACACAAACTGCACATTAGCATATCAATAAAAACATAACTTACCTCACACTTTCACAGGGTTGGTTAACTCCTGATGTTCCTCAGGTCTCAACCGAAAGAGGTAAATCCGCTTTTCCTTTTAATGCACCCCACTGCTTGAACAATTTGCAGATTGTATTCAAATTGGATGTTCTGCTGCCGCTCAGGCAGTTTAGAGCGTTTCTCAGTTTCACAGAGAAATGTAACTGTTGTTTTAGATTGTCTTTTGCGTATTTTGTGTGTGTATTTTAACATGTATTTATGCATGCAGAGTTTTAAATGAGCACATGGTATCTTGATGTGTATTGTGTACACAGGCTTCCCCTGGAAATGAGACCCTCGGTCTCAGTGTTGTCTCCCTGTTAAAACAAAGGTTCAATCAAAAACAGGCCTCTATAGGAACACGCTACGTTACTGCGACAAATCACTGAGAGAAGCCTTCTGCATTTCTCCTCGGCTTGGAAAGAAGAGAGAGGAGACTTCAGACTGAACGGACAACACTGAACAGGACAGAACATGAAGACTCAGTTCATCAAGCACTACAGATCTGGCTGACAGCTCTGTCGGAGTGGTGAGACAGAGAGAGAGATGAGCGAGAGACGGCAAGAGAGGCATCGTGGGATGAGTCCTCCCTGCGGTCCTGTTCTGATAGAGGGGAGTGAGAGAGGAGAGAGTAAAGTCCGATGAGATAGGGAGGAAGAGGAGAGAGTAAAGTCAGATGAGACAGAGAGAGGGAGGAAGAGGAGAGAGTAAAGTCAGATGAGACAGAGAGAGGGAGGAAGAGGAGAGAGTAAAGTCAGATGAGATAGAGAGAGGGAGGAAGAGGAGAGAGTAAAGTCTGATGAGATAGAGAGAGGGAGGAAGAGGAGAGAGTAAAATCAGATGAGATAGAGAGAGGAAGAGGAGAGAGTAAAGTCATATGAGATAGAGAGGGAGGAAGAGGAGAGGAAGAGGAGAGAGTAAAGTCAGATGAGATAGAGAGAGGAAGGAAGAGGAGAGGAAGAGGAGAGAGTAAAGTCAGATGAGATCGAGAGAGGGAGGAAGAGGAGAGAGTAAAGTCAGATGAGATCGAGAGAGGGAGGAAGAGGAGGGAGTAAAGTCAGATGAGATCAAGAGAGGGAGAGTGAGGAAGAGGAGGGAGGTAGAGAGACGGAGAGAAATAATCGAGGGTGACTGGGCTGTTGTTTCTCGCTTCTAGCTGCTGCTGTATTCTGGGTAGAATAAGGTCAGAGCCGTCACCACCACTGTGTTCAGCAGGAAAACGATCAACTCTCACAGCGCTCTGTGTTTCCCACTGCAGCACAACCACTTGGAGACCAGACACACAGCATATGATAATAACAATTTGGTGGGCGCTTATATTTGTCCTATTTCACACATGTACAAGTGTGTATTATACACATGTGTGAATTGGAGATATGATGCAGGTCTAGTAGCTTGTCGTCCTGCGCCAGGCAGCCCACGGTTACAGGAAAGCAGGGCAACGGGCAGGCAGGACCGTACCGGACCTCCCACTAGCCTGCCAAACCAGACCAGACGAACCCAAGGCCTGCTCAATGCATGCACACACACACCTAGTACGCACACACACCTTTAGGCCCAGACACACCTGTAGCGTTGGAGTACTTCTTTTCAATTCAGTTACAGTTTTTATTAGTCGTATGTACAGGACACACATGGTGTACACCGTCCACTCTCTCTCTCTCTCTACTCTACAACTATAGCATTCTCCATAGCGCCTCAGGGCTAAGACACCCGCTGGGAGATATTTCAAGAGCACTGAAGTTGTTGTTGTTATTGTCCACACTCACAACAGAGGAGGAGAGAGCCATTATGCATTGCAGACTGTAGCTGTAGACAGACAGAGAGACAGAGAGAGAGGGGCAGGCTGGGGAATATGACTGGCTTTGAGCACATAGAGAAAGAGAGAGAGAGAGAGAGCGAGAGAGCGAGAGAGAGAGAAACAGCGAGAGAGAGAGTGTGAGCGAGAGAGAGAAAAACAGAGAGCGAGAGCGAGAAACAGAGCGAGAGAGAGATAGAGAGAGAGGTATATGACTTAATAAAATGTATGTTCACAGAAAACAAGTGTGCAATAAAAATCAAAAAAACAAAGAACAGAATTATTTTCACAATGTCGAGGTGTGAGACAAGGCTGCAGTTTGAGTCCAAATCTTTTCAACATTTATATCAATGAATTAGCAGACATGTTGGACCATTCTCCAGCCCCAGGACAGGACTCAAACTATTTGACACAGAGGTGAAATAACTGCTATATGCTGATGACTTGAAACTTCTATCACCAACCAAAGAAGGTCTTCAACAGAACATTAATATTATAGAGCAATATTGCTATAATTGGGCCCTGGCAGTAAATTTCCAAAAAACGAAAATCATGATTTTCTAAAAAAAAAAGCAGATCAGAAACACAAATATAAATTTACAACACCTTAATTGAACACACTCAAAATTACACCTACCTTGGTCTGACCATATCTGCATCGGGAAACTTTAATATGGCAGTGAATGCACTCAAAGAAAAAGCCAGCAGAGCAATGTATGCAATAAAAATGAAATTATTCAAAATCAACATCCCAATTAGAATTTGGACCAAAATATTTGACAGTGTAATGGTACCAATAGCACTTTATGGAAGTGAGGTTTGGGGGCCACTCAATACACTGGACTTTAAAATGTGGGACAAACATCCAATTGAAGCCCTACATGCAGAATTCTGTCGGAAAATTCTACAAGTCCAGAGAAATACACCAACTAATGCATGTAGGGCAGAATTGGGCCGTTTTCCAGTAATAATGAAGATACAGAAAAGATCATTCAAATTTTGGCTCCATCTAAATTCAAGTCCAAATTCAAGTCTGCAATTTAAAGCACTTCAAACCCAAGAGCTGAGCCCAGAAAGGAGCCCTCTCAGTCAGCTGGTGTTGGACCTCACCAACCAAGCTGACACCAGCACTGCTTCAAAAGAAAGAATTCCAATAACAAAATCATGAACCAATCAAAGGACTCATATTTACAACATTGGAAAAAATGAATTGGCTGAATATCTCTAATCTGTCAGAGATACGAAGCAGAGACAGATCCTTACCAAGTACAGGCTGAGTGACCACCGATTGGCAATAGAAACCGGCAGACATAAAAAGACATGGCTACCCAAAAAAACAGAGAGAGAGAGAGAGAGAGAGAGAGAGAGAGAGATGCAGACACATACACAGCACCACTGCCTCCTACAATTAGATGACAAACAATAATGATAGCAGCACGACATCCTCTCCTCCACCACCACTGTCTGTTGTCTTACTATCTCCCCCCTGACAGACTGAACCAACTCCAGACAGCCTGATGCCTTGTACTGGCACTCACCAACTCCCCCAGACTCTGACTGCTTTAATTAGGCTTGTAAATAATTATTGCAATTAAAGCCTACAATTAGGATAGTGAAACGTCAGCCCGCCATTAGTGGCAAGAAAGGACGCCGGAGGATTCTGTAGACGGGCTGGGAAACACACACAAAGGCTGGGTGACATTATGCAGTCACACGTACAGTCACAGGGAGATTCACATGGAGGCAGGGATGACGACTGATGACAGAGTAACATCTCAATTAGCGTTCCTCTCTGATTATCCTGCCAGACCTGCTCTGCTCTGCTCCTGAGCCCTCTACACATCAGAGAGAGAGTGAGGGAGGGAGAGAGAGAGAGAAGAAAACAAGATCAAATCCATTCTTTTTCACAGTGAGTAAGAAAACAGCCAAGTAAGAATATTGAGTAAAGATGCTGTGCTTTGCACCTAATCACCTAATCAGTGTAATCAGAGAGGAAGAAATACATTTCTGGATATTTGGGGCCTGAAACAAGTTCAAGCACATTTGGGTACTCTTTCTCTCCACACTCATGGACAACGATGTGTCTGATGTCTCTGATAGTGAACGATCAACTGATCACACTAGACATGCAGACTTCATACCATCAAGCTACAGGTCATTCCTTGTAAGGTCATCATCCACAGTGTAGTGGGGCGGCAGGTAGCCTAGTGGTTAGAGCATTGGGCCACTAACCGAAAAGGTTGCTGGATTGAATCCCTGAGCTGACAAGGTAAAAATCTGTTGTTCTGAGCAAGGCAGTTAACCCACTGTTCCCCGGGCAACGTGGATGTGGATTATTAAGGCCCCTCTGATTCAGAGGGGTTGAATGCGTTAGACACATTTCAGTTGAAGGCATTCAGTTGTACAACTGACTAGGTACCTCCCTTTAGTAAGAGAAAGAAAGAGGGATGGAGGTGGTATAGATATCAGTCTAGCCTGGTTCCATGGCAGAAATAAGCTAAAGAGGGGTCAGAAGAACCCGGTATAAATCAGCAACATGTCAAACCAGTCAAATGTAGCTAAGGCTGTCCCAGCGACTTCTAGCCGATTTAACGACTTCCCTGTGTATGTGTGTGTGCCCGCTCGGCTGAGCTTCCTGTGAGCACCCGTCACTTGTGCCCCTTCCCCCGCCTCATGGTCCTCCCCCGCCTCTCGGTCCTCCCCCGCCTCACGGTCCTCCCCCGCCTCTCGGTCCTCCCCCGCCTCTCGGTCCTCCCCCGCCTCTCGGTCCTCCCCCGCCTCTCGGTCCTCCCCTGCCTCACGGTCCTCCCCCGCCTCTCGGTCCTCCCCCGCCTCTCGGTCCTCCCCCGCCTCACGGTCCTCCCCCCACTGCTGCAGCAGTGAGCGATCTGAATTTATTCAATTGGTCCCTTGTTGTTAAATGACACCACAGGCTAAATAATAATACATTTAAAAAAAGTTTTTTTCTAAAAAGTTATTTTTATTTTTATACCTTACTCTGTTTTTTTCTGTGCGGTTTAATTATTTAATTGGTTTATTTTTGTTCTCCTTCAAATGTATCATCGAGAGACTGAAGGACAGCATGATCATAACACACATTACCGGTCAAAAGTTTAGACACACAAACTCATTCCAGAAGTTTTCTTTATTTTTATTATCTTCTACGTTGTAGAATAATAGTGCAGACATCAACACTATGGAATAACATATATGGAAACATGTAGTAACCAAAAAAGTGTTAAACAAATCAAAATATATTTTAGATTCTTCAAAGTGGACAGCTTTTGCCTTGATGACAGCTTTGATACCAGACAGACCACCCTGGCATGGGACCTCCTCTATTGACTAATACCAGACAGACCACCCTGGCATGGGACCTCCTCTATTGACTAATACCAGACAGACCACCCTGGCATGGGACCTCCTCTATTGACTAATACCAGACAGACCACCCTGGCATGGGACCTCCTCTATTGACTAATACCAGACAGACCACCCTGGCATGGGACCTCCTCTATTGACTAATACCAGACAGACCACCCTGGCATGGGACCTCCTCTATTGACTAATACCAGACAGACCACCCTGGCATGGGACCTCCTCTATTGACTAATACCAGACAGACCACCCTGGCATGGGACCTCCTCTATTGACTAATACCAGACAGACCACCCTGGCATGGGACCTCCTCTATTGACTAATACCAGACAGACCACCCTGGCATGGGACCTCCTCTATTGACTAATACCAGACAGACCACCCTGGCATGGGACCTCCTCTATTGACTAATACCAGACAGACCACCCTGGCATGGGACCTCCTCTATTGACTAATACCAGACAGACCACCCTGGCATGGGACCTCCTCTATTGACTAATACCAGACAGACCACCCTGGCATGGGACCTCCTCTATTGACTAATACCAGACAGACCACCCTGGCATGGGACCTCCTCTATTGACTAATACCAGACAGACCACCCTGGCATGGGACCTCCTCTATTGACTAATACCAGACAGACCACCCTGGCATGGGACCTCCTCTATTGACTAATACCAGACAGACCACCCTGGCATGGGACCTCCTCTATTGACTAATACCAGACAGACCACCCTGGCATGGAACCTCCTCTATTGACTAATACCAGACAGACCACCCTGGCATGGGACCTCCTCTATTGACTAATACCAGACAGACCACCCTGGCTTGGGACCTCCTCTATTGACTAATACCAGACAGACCACCCTGGCATGGGACCTCCTCTATTGACTAATACCAGACAGACCACCCTGGCATGGGACCTCCTCTATTGACTAATACCAGACAGACCACCCTGGCATGGGACCTCCTCTATTGACTAATACCAGACAGACCACCCTGGCATGGGACCTCCTCTGTTGACTAATACCAGACAGACCACCCTGGCATGGGACCTCCTCTATTGACTAATACCACTAATAACCCATCTAAACCAGGAAGCATGGCAAGGTCTCATTTCAAGCTATGGCGGTTAACTAGCAACCCTTTAACCGTCTTCAGCTGTACGGACGGAGCAGCCGTGGCCATTCAGCGAGTAGTCTTTCATTGACCTGAGCTTAGTGGAGAGGGTGGGGGTGTGGGGGGTGAGGAAAAGGGCAAAGGGGAAGCGGAAGAGGGGAGACTGGGACCTCCGTGAGCCCTGCGCCCTCCTAATAATTCATGTGTTGATGAGGGCTGACAGGACGTGTGCTGCTATCAAATAATGAGGTTAGGATTGGACCATGGTTCCAGGGCACACATGCTGATTAACACTAATCCTGGCTTAAATCAATTAACAATGCATACCCAGGGATTTATGCTAATGAGCTAGCTGCTTTGTTAGCAGGGGTGAAGGAACTTGGTGACCGTGGCGTTCACACGTCAGACAGAGGAACGTGGCAGGAACATGGCTAACAAGACGAGGAGTGGCCTCTCGAAATCGAGAGTAGAAACACACATATGGCGTGTAAGCACACTCAGCATGCATACACACACACACACACACATAGGCGTTAGTCATACACATGGATGCCACGCATCTCGTGACCCAATCAGAAGCCACCATCCCTAGGCTGACCCTGTCATGTGACCCCTGTGGTTTGATATACAATCTCAGTTAGCCTCTGACCCTCCATCCCCTGACCTAACCGACCAGAGAGAGCACAGACACTCTCAGTCTCACACATGCATTCATTCACACACACACACACACACACACACACACACACACACACACACACACACACACACGCACACACACACACACACACACACACACACACACACACACACACACACACACACACACACACACACACACACACACACACACACACACACACACACACACACCGCTGCAGGTTGCAGTGAGCAGTTAGTCGGGGGGATTGAAAATTATTTCTATTGAATGAGATGCTAAATGGCTTCATCAATAAGGTGGGATGGCTGTATTGACGGGCATTTATCCTGGTTTGTCCAGGTGTCAATATCAAGTGAAGTTGTCAGCCGGTCGGCCCTCACCCCTGCGGCAGCCAACCTGACCCCAGTACAGCCCTAACATAGCTAACATCTCAGATGAAGGATGATGCCACTTTATTAGGGACTGTTGTAGGAACAACTGACTGGCTGGCTGGCTGGCTTAACTGCTATCATGTAGTATAGTGTAGAGTAGAGTAATGTAGTATAGTGTAGTGCAGTTTAGTATAGTGTAGTCTAGTGTAGTGTAGTCTAGTCTAGTGTAGTCTAGTGTAGTGTAGTATAGTGTAGTCTAGTGCAGACTAGTCTAGTACAGTGTAGTCTAGTGTAGGCTAGTGTAGTCTAGTGTAGTCTAATGGAATGTGGTGTAGTCTAGTGTAGTGCAGTGTTGTCTAGTGTAGTGTAGTATAATATAGTGTAGTCTAGTACAGTGTAGTCTAGTCTAGTACAGTGTAGTCTAGTGTAGTGTAGTCTAGTCTGGTGTAGTCTAGTGCTGTCTAGTGTAGTGTAGTGTAGTCTAGTGTAGAACAGTGTTGTCTAGTGCTGTCTAGTACAGTGTAGTCTAGTGTTGTCTAGTGTAGTCTTGTCCAGTATAGTGTGGTCTAGTGTAGTGTAGTCTAGTACAGTGTAGTCTAGTCTAGTGTAGTCCAGTCTAGTGTAGTCTAGTATAGTGTAGTCTAGTGTGGTGTAGTCTAGTACAGTGTTGTCTAGTGTAGTGTAGTGTAGTGTAGTGTTGTCTAGTGTAGTGGAGTGTAGTCTAGTGTAGTCTCGTGTAGTCTAGTGTAGTGTAGTCTAGTGTAGTCTGGTGTAGTGTGTAGTGTTGTGTAGTGTGGTCTAGTGTAGTGTAGTCTAGAATAGTCCAGTGTAGTGCAGTGTAGTCCAGTGTAGTGTGGTGTAGTCTAGTGTAGTGTAGGGTATAGCGTAGTGTTGTGTAGTGTAGTGTAATGTAGTGTAGTGTGTCCCATACACATATGTTGTAAACAGAGGAGTATTAGTTGGGGTGACTCACCTCTCCTCAGTCTTGTACTGCCCATACGTGGACGTGTTGCGTGAACCATCATTGCTCAACTGCCTCAGATAGAGCTCTTTGTCCTTACCCCTTCTTCCATAAAAACACAGCCGCATGTATTTCATGGTCGCATGGCATCATATATGGCGTTTCATTGTCAAATGTGTCGTGTAGTGTAAAGCCCATTTAAAACCAATGCCAACTCTAATATGGCTGTATGATTCCTGGTACTTAAATCACCATGGCTAGAAAACCCAACCATGTATGGACACAATTGAGGGATTAAGAATTCATTCATGAACCACTACAGGGATAGGATGCAGCCTCACGGCTCCTATTCAAAAGACACTAACAGGGAATGACTGATGGACACATATATATTATATACAGTGCATTTGGAAAGTATTCAGACCCCTTAACTTTTTCCACATTTTGTTACGTTACAGCCTTATTGTAAAAAAGGATTACATCGTTTCCCCCCCTCATCAATCTATACACAATATCCCATAATATATATATCCCATAATATATATATCCCATAATATATATATCCCATAATATATATATCCCATAATAATAATAAAGCAAAAACATGTATACATTATTCAGACCCTTTACTCAGTACTTTGTTGAAGAACCTTTGGCAGTGATTACAGCCTCGCGTCTTCTTTGGTATGACACTACAAGCTTGGCACATCTGTATTTGGGGAGTTTCTCTAATTCTTCTCTGCAGATCCTCTCAAGTTCTGTCAGGTTGGATGGGGGGGCGTAACTGCACAGATATTTTCAGGCCTCTCAAGAAATGTTTGATTTGGGCCTCCCGGGTGGCGCAGTGGTCTAGAGCACTGCAGTGCAGTGCTAGCTGTGCCACCAGAGACTCTGGGTTCGCGCCCAGGCTCTGTCGCAGCCGGCCGCGACCGGGAGGTCCGTGGAGCGTCCGGGTTAGGGACGACGCTAGGCCAGCGACTCCTGTGGCGGGCCGGGCGCAGTGCACGCTAACCAGGTTGCCAGGTGCACGGTGTTTCGTCTGACACATTGGTGCAGCTGGCTTCCGGGTTGGATGCGCGCTGTGTTAATAAGCAGTGCGGCTTGGTTGGGTTGTGTTCCGGAGGACTCTGGCTGGGCCACTCAAGGACATTCAGAGACTCCTACGTTGTCTCCCTGTTGAAAGGGCAACATTTACCCCAGTCTGAGGTCTTGAGTGCACTGGAGCAGGTTTTCATCAATAATCTCTCTGTACTTTGCTCCGTTCATCTTTCCCTCGATTATGACTAGTCTCCCAGTCCCTGCCTCTGAAAAACATCCTCACAGCATGATGCTGCCACCACCATGCTTCACTGTAGGGATGGTGCCAGGTTTCCTCCAGACTTGGCATTCAGGCCAAAGATTTCAATCGATGTTTCATCTTGTTTCTCATTGTCTGAGAGTCCTTTAAGTGCCTTTGGCAAACTCCAAGCACGCTGGCCTATGCCTTTTACTGAGCAATGGCTTCCATCTGGCCACTCTACCATTGATTGGTGGAGTGCTGCAGAGATGGTTGTCCTTCTGGAAGGTTCTCCCATCTCCGCAGAGGAACACTGGTTAAAGGCCCTTCTCCCCCGATTGCTCAGTTTGTCCATGCGGCCAGTTCTAGGAAGATTCTTGGTGGTTCCAAACTTCTTCCATTTAAGAACGATGGACCTTCAATGTTGCAGATTTTGTTTTGGAACCTTTCCCCAGTTCTGTGCCTCGACACAATCCTGTCTCGGAGCTCTACGGAAAATTCCTTCGACCTCATGGCTTGGTTTTTTCTCTGACATGCACTGTTAATTGTGGGACCATTTATAAACAGGTGTGTGCCTTTCCAAATCATGTCCAATCAATTGAATTTACCACAGATGGACTCCAATCAAGTTGTAGAAACATCTCAAGGATGATCAATGGAAACAGGATACACCTGATCTCAATTTCGAGTATCATAGCAAAGGGTGTGAATACTTACGTAAATAAGGTATGTAACTTATTTTTATTTTATTTTATTACCTGCAAGCTTGTAGCATCATACTCAAGAAGACTCAAGGCTGTAATCGCTGCCAAAGGTTCTTCAATAAAGTACAGAGTAAAGGGTATGAATACTTATGTAAATAGAATATTTCAGTTATAATTAAAAAAAATACATAGAATAGAAAAACAACCGTTTTTTGCTTTGTCATTATGGGGTATTGTGTGTAGATTGATCAGTAACCATTTTTATGCCATCAATTTTAGAATAAGGCAGTAACGTAACAAAATGTGGAAAAAGTCAAGGGGTCTGAATACTTTCTGTAAGAGCCTTATGTGGCTAGGTCACTGGGACAGTCTGAAAAGAGGCTTCAACACATTCCATTCCATTCTAGGGTCCTTTAATTCTATCCTGAAAGCAGCCGTCTGATTGTTCAACCCCTCTATTCTTGTGGTGAGAGCCTATTTAATGGCAGTTTTGTACGGGGCCGGCAGGGTGACAGTGATGTGTGAGAGCCACGAGAGATCAGGGTCAACGGTCAAAACCCTCTACTTGTTCCCTTTCTGCGGCTAAAACAGCTGCCTCCTAACATGGCTGCCTTCAGGTCAGAGCAGGGTCACGGGACGGAGATGGACAAGACCGGGTTGGAGGAGAGTGTGGAAGGGGCACTTGACTACAAACTCTGAGAAAGTGAGCGTGAGAGAGAGGAAGGAGAGGGCCAGTAGAGCGAAAGGAGAACGTGAATGGAGGGATAGAGGGAGAAGGAAAGACAGAGAGACCACTAACCACCAGTCTTTTGTCCAGCTGCCATCTTGACATCACTCACTATTCTTTGCCCTCTTTTGTTAGTCATTATTTGTTCAACTTTTCCCAGACTTCCCCTATCGCCCTACTGTATGTGCAGGTCATTGTTCCTGTTCTTGAATGCTCCAGAATGCAGGAGTCACACTGAGCTAACATTCCAGACCTCAGGTCCTCTTCATGGAGCTGCTGTCTGAAGAGGAGTTTAAAATAGAGTGGCTCGTTTTAAAGGCCAAGTCTAGTAGAGGAGGGAGGAGAGAGAGGAGAGGTGGAGAGAGAGAGAGCAAGGGAGAGAGCAGAGAACGAGAGAGAGAGAGAGAGAGGAGAGAGGAGAGAGAGGAGAGGGAGATGAGAGAGAGAGAGAGAGGATAGAGAGAGAGAGAGGAGAGAGAGAGAGAGAGAGAGAGGGAGAGAGACGGAGAGAGAGGAGAGGGAGAGAGAGAGAGAGAGGAGGATGAGGTGGAGCAGAGATAGAGAGCAAGGTAGAGAGCAAGAACGAGAGAGATAGAGAGAAGATAGAGAGAGAGAGAGCGAAGGAAGATAATAAGGGATAGGTGGGAGAGAGAGATCTAAGCAGGGAGAGATCAGGAGAAAACAGAGAGAGGAGAGAGAGAGAGAGAGAGGAGCTATAGGGCGAGATGGAGAGGAGAGTTGATAGGAGGGAGAGAGAGCAAGGGATAGAGAGCATAGCACGCGATATCTAGAGATAGAGAGATTAAAGAGCAGAGCAAAAGAGAGAGAAGAGCGAGAGAGAGAGAGAAAGAAAGAGAGAGAGAAAAGAAAAGAAAGAGAGAGAAAGAAAGAGAGGGAGAGGCTGTGGGTGTGTAGTATAGAGCGTGTCTGACTTGGGCTGAATCCTAATCCTGTTACTCTGTGAAGTGTGGACTGGAGCAGAGAAGCAGCCCCGTTGAACATGCACGGCAACAAGCACGGCAACAAGTCAGTGGCGGTGTGACGTCCTCATCCACATTCTCTACGCCCCCACTAGCACCTGGAGAGAGAGAGAGACAGGCGACCCACTGCCAAAATACGAGTGACATCAACAACAATGGACACGTCACTACTCTTCTTCACACATGACTGAGTGAAGGACGACAAATCAAAGCCTGCACCGAGACCAAAGCACAAATGGAAGACACTCTAAAATACATCAACACCAATCAGCAGCCTAGTAACGTACACTGGGCATGTGCAGGAATCAACCCAATCAGGGATGCCCATTCCTTTGCTTTCCTGATCATGTGACTAGAGGAGACTACAGGGGCTGTTGGTGATGGCAGGTCGTCTAGATAGAGTAGCCAGAAGCTAGCTACCAGGGTATTCCAGCCTTGCCATATACAGAGCCAGTCTCCTTCCTTGTGTGACCTGCCTCAGTCCCTCCTCGGGCCCAGTGAAGGCCAGTTGGTTTCTCTTTAAAAGGTAGGAGGAGAGGAGAGACAGTCATCTGTCACCTCTGTATGACAGCATAATGCTGTGTAGCCGGATGTCTTTGAGGCTCTGCTCTCTTCTCCTCTGAGCCTGTTTAATATGAGGCCCTATTGATGGCTATCTGCTATCAGCTGCTGCTGTGCTGTGGTGGCCACGCTTTGTCACTTCATTAGAAGTGTGGTGACGGGGTGACCTTGCACTTTGTCTCCTCCTCCTCACTCCTCCAGCTGTCCCTCTTCCCCTCATCACTCACTCTTTCTTCAGACCACGCAGCCAGCCAGTTCCCTACGCTCTGTCTCCTCCATGTCTCCTCTCTGTCTCCTCCATGTCTCCTCCATGTCTCCTCTCTGTCTCCTCTCTGTCTCCTCTCTGTCTCCTCCATGTCTCCTCTCTGTCTCCTCCATGTCTCCTCTCTGTCTCCTCTCTGTCTCCTCTCTGTCTCCTCCATGTCTCCTCTCTGTCTCCTCCATGTCTCCTCCCTCCCTCCCTCCCTCCCTCCCTCCCTCCCTCCCTCCCTCCCTCCCTCCCTCCCTCTCCTTCCTACATTACCAGATACTGTCACCCCCCCCCCACACACACACACACACCGCTTGCGTGCCACCCTGGTTACTTATAGTGTCACACAAAGGGGTGGGGTGGCTATCAGAGCGTGCAAACACACACACACACACACACACACACACACACACACACACACACACACACACACACACACACACAAGGGTGCCACTTTGCCATGTCATTATCAATGCTGCTTGATATCAGCTGTACGTGCAGTCACAATGTACCCCTGTGACCTGTCTTCTACCGAACAGCAGCATTGTGTGTGTGTGTGTGTGTGTGTGTATGTGTGTGTGTGTGTGTGTGTGTGTGTGTGTGTGTGTGTGTGTGTGTGTGTGTGTGTGTGTGTGTGTGTGTGTGTGTGTGTGTGTGTGTGTGTGGCTTTACTCACCTGTTTCTCTGACATGACGTAGAGGTAGTTGTGGTCCAGAGAGAAGGCCATGTCTCTGAGGATGGGGCTGCCGTCCTTGATGACCAGCTTTGTCTCATACTGCACCCCACCGTGAGGAGGACCGTCCACACGGATCTGACCAGACAGAGAGACACACAAAGGGTTAACATTCCTGTATTAAACACACGAGACAGAGACACACTGAGGTTAGATGTTACTGTGTTGTATGAAAAAGTAAATATGACGGCAGTATAGCATTTCAAATGGCCTCAGATATATTAGATATCTAGATATATTGTCTCAAACATGACATTAGGGATCTCAATGTTAAAGCCACATGCTAGGATTTTGTCTTTTTTCTGACATTGGTGTAGGTCATTAGCACATATATGAACCTCTGATTGAAAACACATCGCCACAGTGTAAAAACGCTCTGTCTTGTGTCTTCCCAAATAAAGGTTGCCACTTCCCAAATAAAGGTTGCCGCTTCCCAAATAAAGGTTGCCGCTTCCCAAATAAAGGTTGCCGCTTCCCAAATAAAGGTTGCCACTTCCCAAATAAAGGTTGCCGCTTCCCAAATAAAGGTTGCCGCTTCCCAAATAAAGGTTGCCACTTCCCAAATAAAGGTTGCCACTTCCCAAATAAAGGTTGCCACTTCCCAAACAAAGGCTACCAAGGTTGCCACTTCCCAAACAAAGGCTACCAAGGTTGCCACTTCCCAAACAAAGGCTACCAAGGTTGCCACTTCCCAAACAAAAGTGACAGTAAATCTCCGGAGGGACCATGGGATCCTGGCGACTGGCGGTGGCGTGAGAGAGAGATAACTGTGTGATGTCACATGTCACGTGTCACTGTGGTAACATGAAAGCTGATGGCTCTATCATCTGTTGGGCCCCTCCTTCCTCTCTATCCCCGTATATCTATTCCCAGGGTGACAGGTCCAAAGAGCACCCCGGCCACACAACGAAACCCTCACCCCTACCACACCCACCAGCCCCCACGCAAGGGGGTCGTCTCAAGGTCACATGTCTGTCATGAGAAGGTCCTCCGGGAGGAGGGGCGAGGGCGGGGGGCGGTTATACGGGCCAAACACAATAGAACAAAGGTGAAGGAAGTTGA